>NW_027468837.1:42906173-43121173 GCF_046254945.1 Alosa pseudoharengus
GCTGTGCTGTGTTAGTGTGTTGTGTTGTGTTGTGTTGTGCTGTGTTGTGCTGTGCTGTGCTGTGTTAGTGTGTTGTGTTGTGTTGTGCTGTGTTGTGTTGTGCTGTGTTGTGTTGTGTTGTGCTGTGTTGTGCTGTGCTGTGTTAGTGTGTTGTGTTGTGTTGTGCTGTGTTGTGTTGTGTTGTGTTGTGTTGTGTTGTGCTGTGTTGTGTTGTGTTGTGTTGTGTTGTGTTCTGTTGTGCTGTGTGTGGTGTGTTGTCCTGTGTTGTGTTGTGCTGTGTTGTGTTGTGTTGTGTTGTGTTGTGCTGTGTGTGGTGTGTTGTGTTGTGTTGTGTTATTTTGTGTTAGTGTGTGTTGTGTTGTATTGTATTGTGTTGTGTGTTTTGTTGTGTTGTGTTGTGCTGTGTTGTGTTGTGTTGTGTTATGTTGTGCTGTGTTGTGTTGTGTTGTGTTGTGTTGTGTTAGTGTGTGTTGTGTTGTGCTGTGCTGTGTTGTGTTGTGTTGTGTTATGCTGTGTTGTGTGTTGTGTTGTGTTGTGTTGTGTTGTGTTGTGCTGTGTTGTGTTGTGTTGTGTTGTGTTGTGTTGTGTTGTGTTGTGTCGTGTCGTGCTGTGTTGTGTTGTGTTGTGTGCTGTGTTGTGTTGTGTTGTGTTGTGTTGTGATGTGCTGTGCTGTCTTGTGTTGTGTTGTGTTGTCCTGTGTTGTGTTGTGCTGTGCTGTGCTGTGCTGTGTCGTGTCGTGTTGTGTTGTGTGTGGTGTGTTGTCCTGTGTTGTGTTGTGCTGTGTTGTGTTGTGTTGTCCTGTGTTGTGTTGTGTTGTGTTGTGTTGTGTTGTCCTGTGTTGTGTTGTGTTGTGTTGTGCTGTGCTGTGTTGTGTTGTGTTGTGTTGTGTTGTGTTGTGCTGTGCTGTGCTGTGTTGTGTTGTGTTGTCCTGTGTTGTGTTGTGTTGTGTTGTCCTGTGTTGTGTTGTGTTGTGTTGTGTTGTGCTGTGCTGTGCTGTGTTGTGTTGTGTTGTGTTGTCCTGTGTTGTGTTGTGTTGTGTTGTCCTGTGTTGTGTTGTGTTGTGTTGTGTTGTCCTGTGTTGTGTTGTCCTGTGTTGTGTTGTCCTGTGTTGTGTTGTGTTGTGTTGTGTTGTGTTGTGCTGTGCTGTGCTGTGTTGTGTTGTGTTGTGTTGTGATGTGCTGTGTTGTGTTGTGTTGTGTTGTGTTGTGTTGTGTTGTGTTGTGTTGTGATGTGCTGTGCTGTGCTGTGCTGTGCTGTGCTGTGTTGTGTTGTGTTGTGTTGTGTTGTCCTGTGTTGTGTTGTGTTGTGTTGTCCTGTGTTGTGTTGTCCTGTGTTGTGTTGTGTTGTGTTGTGTTGTGTTGTGCTGTGTTGTGTTGTGTTGTGTTGTGTTGTGTTGTGTTGTGTTGTGTTGTGATGTGCTGTGCTGTGCTGTGCTGTGCTGTGTGTGGTGTGTTGTCCTGTGTTGTGCTGTGCTGTGAAGTTGATGGACTGTCAGTATCTCTCTGTGGACTGGGAGGGACTGGGCCTATCTGATCATGTGACTCATCTCTGGGGGGGTCCTAATGCGTCAGTCTCCTGCTAGAGCCCCCCCCCCCCCCACTCCCCACCCCCCCAGAGAGCACTTTACAGTACATCACATGCCCACTAACACACTGAGCCAGCCAAAGCATGCACAAGACAGACAGACAGCCTCACAGAAAAATAAGTGGCAGCGTTCAATTATTTACCAACAAATACATGCTAATGTAAGCCAGCATTGCACCCTCTGTCTTGTTATGTTGCACAGCCCATAATGCACTGGTGCCTAATTATGGATAGTACTGTACATCCTCTCTTATCCATACATGCCATGGAGCAGCCTTACATTCCTGGTAGCCATAGCAACTTGGGCATGTGCTGATGTTACAGTAGAGGATCATTGTGATGTCACAGGCAGCCCACGGAATGTCTGTTGGGCAACATTCTAACGGCAGACAGATTCCCCTGAGAGCTCAGCTGCACTCTGCACTCTGACGCTTAGCGTGAGCACAGCGTTTAAAGCCCAGACCCCAGATAAGACACTTCCGGATAAGACACTGGTCCACCAATGGCTGGACAACACAGCGCAGATTTCCTGGACAACATGGCCATCGTGATTGATCCTGGCTCTGCCTACACTAAGGCTGGCTTCTCAGGAGAGGAGCATCCACGCACAGTGGTGCGCTCGACCGCAGGCCTCCCCGCTTACACGCCGGGGGAGAGCAGCCGCCTGGGCGCCTTCAGAGGAGACCGTGGGCCTGGCACCACCACCCCCACCCACGCTCCATCTCCCACTCCATCTCCCGCTCCTGCCTGCGATAGCCTGCTCGGCGACTGGGACGCGCTGGAGAGCCTGTGGGGGGCGATGTTGCAGGACGAGCTGGCCGTGTGCCCGCAGGACCATGCCGTCCTGGTCAGCGACTGCCCTCTGGCGCCCCCTGTCCAGCGCGCACGCCTGGCGGAGCTGCTGTTCGAGGGCCTGGGGGTCCCTGCGCTCTACGTGAGCCACGCTCCGCTGCTGAGCCTCTACTCCTACGGGCTGGTGACGGGGCTGCAGGTGGACGCAGGGGCCAGTGGAACGCGTGTCTGCCCCGTCTACAGCGGCTACTGCCTGCCCCACGCCGCCCGCGGCCAGCCACTAGGGGGCGCCGCCGTCTCTGCGTACCTGCAGCAGCTGCTGGAGCAGCGGGGGCCAGGGGGAGGGGTCAGCGAGCGGCGCGCGACGCTGCGGGAGGCCCAGAGCCACAGCTGCTACGTGGCGCAGGACTTTGAGCGGGAGCTGCAGACGGGGTCGGAGGTCACCGAGTACCGGCTGCCCGACGGCACCACCGTCGCCCTGGGCAACGAGCGCTTCCGCAGCGCAGAGCTGCTGTTCTGCCCGTCGCTGGCCGCAGAGCCGCACCCGGGCGTCCACATCCTGGCCCTCAGCAGCGTGCGGGACAGCGCCCCCCAGTGGCAGGACCAGCTGCTGGCCCACGTGGCGGTGTCCGGCGGGACCTCTCTGCTGCCCGGCTTCCCCGAGCGGCTGCAGTTGGAGCTGGAGCGCCTGGCGCCGCGCGGCTCTCGTGTCATCGTCCACTCCACTGCCCATCGCCACCTCGCCGCCTGGGTGGGCGGGGCCATCATGGCCTCTCTACGCAGCGTTCGGCCGCTCTGGGTCACCAGCGCCGACTACCAGGAGCACGGACCAGACACGGTGCTGCAGCACTGCTACTAGAGACCACACACACACACACGTGCACGCACACACACACACACACACACTCACACTCACACACACACACACACACTCACACTCACACACACACACGTGCACGCACACACACACACACACACACACGGACCCAACACGGTGCTGCAGCACTGCTACTAGAGACCACACACACACACACACACACACACACACACACGTGCACGCACACACGCACGCGCACGCACACACACACACACACGCACACACACACACACACACGCATGCACACACACACGCACGCACACACACACACACGCACGCATGCACGCACACACACACACACACACACGCACACACGCACGCATGCACGCACACACACACGGACCCAACACGGTGCTGCAGCACTGCTACTAGAAACCACACACACACACATGCAGGCGCACACACACACACATTTACATTGTTTTCTATCTAAAAAAGACTAAAGAGATATTATTAGAGTAAATTCATGCTTATGAAAGAAAGGTGTCGTCTGGAGTCCTTACAATATAGATAAGAGTCCTGTACAATATAGATATGAGTCCTGTCCAATATAGATATGAAAGAGTCCTGTACAATATAGATATGAGTCCTGTACAATATAGATAAGAGTCCTGTACAATATAGATATGAAAGAGTCCTGTACAATATAGATATGAGTCCTGTACAATATAGATATGAAAGAGTCCTGTACAATATAGATATGAGTCCTGTACAACTGTACAATATAGTAAAGATCAATACATATAGTAAAGATCACAGTGTTTGGTGTAAAGCACACTAGTGTTGCTATCGCAGTGTTTGGTATAAAGCACACTAGTGTTGGGTGTAAAGCACACTAGTGTTGCTATCACAGTGTTTGGTATAAAGCACACTAGTGTTGCCAGTGTTGTGCCTGAACGCGTTCATTGAACGAAAGTTCATGAACTCGTTCATATTTTGACCGAACTTGAACTGAACGTCCTGCATTACTGCCTGATGAACGTTACTGTGAACTCGTTCATTCTGGTGTCTGTGAACGGCACGCTCTTTCAGTTTAACTTCGTTCAATAGGGTGCCAGATTTCTACACAGCCTTCCACATGAAAACCCGGCTAAAACACACCGTAAAAAGGCCTTAATATGGCAGCATGCAGGTCACCATTTCTCAAACTATGGGCCGCGGTCCGCAACGTGGTCAATGCTGGTCTGCAGAGTGAAATTATTCCCGGGGCATCGTCTGATAATTTGCTGCGCAATTGATCAAGGAACCGCGGACAGAAAAAGAAAACAAACGTTTCTGCAATTAGTAGGAAATACTTGTTAATTTGGTGTCATCAAACATAGAGGCATAGAATTAAGTCGTGGTATGAGCGTTTATTCAATGCATGCGTGTGCACGTTGGTAGCAAAGCTAAGCTCAACCTATTGGAAGGCTATTTAATTATGAAACGACATTTAATAGAACGACGTGGATTTACGCAACTTCCATAAAAACAGAGCACAGACTATATAAAACACTGTCTAGCATTAAGTATTAAAGTCAGCCAAAAGCTATTAATTAGTCTTAGTTAAAGATAGCTAAAGATCTCCAGATCAGTGATTTAGGCATGATCTGATCCGCCATTTACCATTCACAAAAGCTGGTTGTGTTTCCTGAATCCTTACAATCAGGCATTCAAATGAAATGTATTTAAATAGCATATAAATATTCTATCAGTGTATGATGCTTGCATGAGGGAAAGATCCCAAAACAACGGCACCCATATAATTGCTTTTGTTTTGAGAAGTATTTCTCATGCAAGCATCATCCAACAATGCAAAAACATTGCAGGCCTAATTATATTTTACAGTAGTAAAGCAGTACTCTGATGTGCATGTTTTCACAAACTTTTGTGAACAATCTTAGCACTTTAAACATTGACTGTTTTGAAGTGCATGTATAGCAATATAGTATAAAAATAATAATAATTGTGATATCATTATAATTTGATGGGGGGTGGGAGGAGGGGGTGGGTTCATGTAGGTGGGCCCTATGACCCCAAAGTATGCCTTGACTGGGCCTCAGGTCAAAGAAGTTTGAGAAAGGCTGATGTAGACGACAAAGCAGCAAGGAGGCGTCGTATGATCATTTAAACAAGTTTTATGACAAGGTCGGTGAGGATGGGAAAAATCGTACATTTCTGTGCAAACTTTGCCCGCACTTCAGTCACATCCACAGCAAACCTGAAACGGCACATTGAACTGAAGCACCTGGCTAGCCTTTCAAGGTATGTGCAAGCCAATACAAAATCAAAAGACTGTCAAGACAGATCGATCCTCAACCCAAATTAACTGCATTCTATATGGGCTGTGGCAATAATTTTGAAAAATAATAGCTCGCAGCAACATATGAAAAAAAAAAAGAACTATGAACTAGTTCATTTTTGGAAAGTGTGAACTTAGTTCAAAATTTTGAATTATGAACTATGAACTGAACTAGTTCATTTTAAAATTTGTGAACTGAACTTTGAACTAGTTCACGTAGAAAGTGAACTTTCCCAACACTGAGTGTTGCTATCGCAGTGTTTGGTATAAAGCACACTAGTGTTGGGTGTAAAGCACACTATTTGGTGTAAAGCACACTAGTGTTTGGTGTAAAGCACACTAGTGTTTTGCTGCTGATTTGAAAGAGTAATTCAAATGGTGAATGTGTGTATAATTTTTTTGCAAGAATTACATTTTCAGAAAGGATTGCTAAGTTTGTATTGCAGGGTTTCATTTTGTTATAGATGTGAGTTGTTTATCTCCAAGTGCTATGTCTTATTTGGCTTCTGTGCTTTGACATAAAGAGCCAAATTATGCAAAAAGTGTGTAAGCAATAGGCAACAACTGTAATCACTATACAACCTGAATCTCGAGAGCGCTAATTCGCTGTTCTGCGTGGGTTTGTGGCCCCGCCCACCTGATGTCAGATTAGCTCGAGCTCCTCTTTGCGCTCCGCCGGGTCCTCTGACGCGAAACTCTCCACGACAAGGCGCGAGACGCTTGCACAACGGATGGGGAAGCAACACTGAAATCTTCGCGTGCACTGGTAGAGAATACCTTTTGCTGTGCATGCTTTTCGAGACGAAGATCCAGCATCGTGCCAACAGAGGGACAGGGTGGACCTTTCCGCGGACTCTTCAGCTGCAGAGACGCTCGTTTACCAAGTAAGTTTCCTTCAGAGAGCCTGCGTGATACCATTTGTCTCTGATGTCACGGCAGTGATGCAGACCATAGTGATCATATGTATGAACGATAAACCAATTACTTGTTAAGCGCAATTTGAAACTTGCAAGCTCATAGCCCGAAAACCGGGCGTTGATCAGTTTGGTGGACGATTTTATGGGGTTTTACACCCATTTCAGACGTCGTCAGGTGTAGAATTAAGGTTCTACCGAACGGTTTAGAAGAATATCAGGAATGCGCACGCATTATAGATTAAGGGCTTTGTTAGCGGCTAAAAGTCTCTGGAGTTAGACAGATGTTGTTGTGCGAGTTTTGAACGTATCAGTTCCATAAAAAACGAAATCTAAAATCTAAAGCTAAAATCAGAGGACAAGTGCATCGGGCTTTCAGCGGCGGGGAGGAGGCTGAATGATCATGAGTGAGTGTGTGTGTGTGTGTGTATGTGTGTGTGAGACGGGTGGCAGCAGTGTTATGCTACTTCAGCAAAAGTTCATCACTGAAAGACTGTATGATCTAAGACTCTCTTGATTTTACCTCTCATACACTTTTTATTAAATCCCAGTCAATATCTGATTTCGGTGCTTTGAATAGTTCAGGGACGAGCACTCTCCATACAACTGATCCAGAGTCCAGGCAGTAGATCAGCTAGTCCACCTGCGGTGCCTTTAAGCCCAGAGATGTTAGCCACTCAGAGGACTGGACTGGTCGGTTCCTCCGTGGTATCTGTGTGTGTGTGTGTGTGTGTGGTATCTGTGAGTCTCCCGCATATTGATAAGGGCTCCCTGATGCCCCCAAATTAGATAAAATCTCCCGGAATCTAGAGCGAGCTAGCAAGAGTGCGCACACGAGACCGAAACTTAAAATCGTGTGTGCATCTGAGTGTAGCGCGCACACAACGGGGATGGAGAGAGAGAGAGAGAAAGAAAGAGAGAGAGAGAGAGAGAGGTAGCTGTGTGTGTGACGACCCTCTCAATTGCAGGTGTCAGTTGTGATGATAATGTATGGCTCAACACACGAACTCTTCTCACTGTTTTTTTTATTTCTCTGCATTCACAAATAAAACAAAGAATCCACTGAGACGATTGACGACTGTATACCCAAATCTCCAGCAGACTAGTTCTGACTGGATAGCATTGTCTATGCTATTCCTGAACATAGATAAAATAATGCATAACTTGTTCAATTCAGTTTAAACAAACATAAAAGCATGCAGAAGAAACAACATACAAAGTTGGCACACATTTCACACGTTGTGATCGTATAGTTTTTTTTCCCCATTGAATTCACAACAAGTATTGATTCATTAACAGTATAAACAACGTACCTGCATTCACAAATAAAACAAAGAATCCACTGAGACGATTGACGACTGTATACCCAAATCTACAGTATAAACGTAAAAGGAAATCAAGAAATTGAAGTGTTTTCTTCATAAAGCTAGCTAACATAACATGGCTGCCGCCAAAAAGACGTAGCCCACAATAGCTCGATTAGATACCATCTTAGACAACACTCTAGCATTACTTGCAGAAATTATCTATTAATACAACTTATGTATATACGTATTTGAACCAGTGTGGAAGACAAACATGTTATTTTATATTAAAACACAAAATTATTCACGGAGCACTCTCTATGCACAGCTTACCTCCAGCAGACTAGTTCTGACTGGAGTACGGGAAGCGCAAATGCTCAAAATATTGAAATGCAAAGTAGAAATGAAAATACAATTGCAGTCGCAATGTCTCATGTTTTAAACTCATGTGAATGGGTACGACATATGAAAACATTTTAAACATATAAAAATCAGTGTATATAAAAATAGAGATTACAATAACAATGTAATATCATAATTTTGAAAGAATTCACTTTATGTAAGTGAGGTTATTTTCAACTCTGTTACACCCACCCCCACTGAATTCTGGACAAAATTACACACCTGCCTCAACACTATACCCAAAGCTCATCAAATGTCAAGGGACTACACTAAAAGTCCGACCATATAAAAGGTATCCTTTAAGGATGTAGTGGACAGAGAGAGACGTCAAACTCTCCAACCAACCACCGGATGCAGAATGCCTTACACATTCTACACTTGCCCAAAAACTATCAATACATAAATCATCAGGTATAAGTGTTACCATACTAAAGCATAGCAAGGCACCAAAAAAAACAAAGGTGCAGAAGACTTATGCCCTAAGAGCTTGAACAACAGAGCTGCAGACAGTCTGAACATTCTGCTGCAATCGTTTAGTGATATCTTGTCTAGCTATAGTATAAAGGAGTCTGTTGACTGGTCTAATAACACGACCCAAACGTGTAGTAGTTTGTGGTACAGGCTCAGACAACTCAGTGTGTACATCAGTGGGTGCAGTGTCAGAAGTAACTAAACAAGCTGTGTTGTGGTCACTAACAGTCAAGGCATCTTTAACTACAGTCTCGTCAGTGTGAGTAGGGTAAGAGGGTCCAGAGCACAAATCTGATGCTTTGTCAGTCAACACGTCAGTCGGGTCAGCAAGTGGCTCACTGAAAGTTCCCTCAAGAGAGTCAGGTAGGTGACCTGGTGTATTCAAGAGACTGACCCACTCTCTGGTTCTTTCTTTAGCAACAGGTAACACTGGCAAGACATCAGAACTTGGACTCTCAATATTAGAGCTGGGCAGGCAGCCATTCAAATCATTTACAGGCTCAGAATCACTCATAAGACTCTGGACATCTTCCACACTATGTTGAGACTCTTGCTGGACAGACACTTGGTCTTCCGTCTGCTTGGATGAAGTCCGACCTGAAGCCATGGAATGGACATCAGGGACAGAAGACAGGACAGAAGACATTGAGAGGTCAGACGGAGAAGAATGTGGCACACCTTGGACGGGAAGGAAGTTCACCAGCATGAGCAGATTACGATGAACCACCCGCTCACTCCCTGTGACGGTGTTCTGTATTTTGTACGTGTGTGTCTTGGCATTCTTATCCATCACAGTGTAAACAGTCGGCTCCCATCGGTCTGCAACCTTCCTCTTCCCTCTCTCTTTCTTATTGGCCACAAGTACACGGTCTTCAATCTCAATTCTTGCTCCTTTCACTTTCCTATTGTAGAGTCTCGCCTGTCTGCCTTGTTCTTTAGTCGCATGTTCCTGAGCAATTAACATGGCTTCTCTCAGGTCCTCAGACAGCTTTGTGACATATCTGTCAAAACTGGTGACATCAGGGTCAGTCAAAACATTACCAAACAGGATGTCTACTGGAAGACGCGGCACCCTCCCAAACATCAAGAAAAACGGTGCATATCCTGTTGTTTCATGAGAGGTACAATTATACATGAAAGTGAGTGTTTGTAAGCGCCTAGGCCAATCAAGCTTTGCTTCAGGAGGAAGAGCTCTGATCATGTTGCCAAGCGTTCGACTAAAACGCTCAACGCTGCCATTCCCCATTGGGTGGTAAGGGGTAGTGTGGGATTTTCTCACACCCGACAACTTCAGAAGCTCAGCGATCAATTCACTCTCGAAGCTTGGGCCCTGGTCACTGTGTATTCTCTCAGGAAACCCATAGACACAGAAATACTTCTCCCAGAGGACTCTTGCAACCTGCTTGGCTGATTGGTCTCTGCAGGCAAAGGCCTGGGCCAGTCTAGTGAAATGATCTGTCATCACTAAAACATCTACAGACTTATTGTGTGAATCCTCAGCTGACCAGAAGTCGATGCATACGAGCTGCAAGGGTCGGGTGGTGACAATACTTTCTAGAGGAGCTCTTCCATCAGGCTCAGCTACTTTGCTCACAATACAATGCTGGCAATGACGAACATATTCTCTCACATCTCTGTCCATATGCAGCCAAAAAAATCTCTGTCTAGCAATGTTTAGAGTCCTAGACTGGCCTTGATGGCCTGCGCTGTCATGCACTCCTTTCAAGACATCAGCCTTCAGGCAGTCAGGAACTACAAACTGATGGCGCCTTGTCTTGGAAATCTGATCACGTGAAACTCTGTACAAGATGTCATTGCTCAAGACAAACTTATCCCAATGTTTCAGCAATTTCAAAACATGACTCGACTCACGTGCTCTCTCCCGTATGGAGGTCTCCGACTCCTTTCCACATAAAAACGAATCCGAGACAAGATCCTATCCTGTAGCTGTGCGCTACGAAGATCCCCCTCAGAGTGAACAGGCAAACTGGGCAATACATCAGGGACAAGCTGGGGTAAGTGACTCACTAGGGCTGTTGCACGAGTTCGTGTTCCAGAGACCCACTCAGTGTGTGACTGCATAACAGCTGAAACTTCCTGAGCAGTCAAAGACAGGGGTTACATATGAAGGGACTGGGCATGGCTGACAATAAAATGTTCCTGCTTCTCTGTCGCCTCAGACTGACTGTTTGATGCTTTGAACGTCTGGTGGACTGCTGTATCAGACACTACACTGGCTTCTCTCATAAGTTCACTGAAAGGTTCATGGACCAGTCGATAACCCACACTCTTGCAAAAAGGGACACGGCTGAGAGCGTCAGCAACAACATTCCGTGCGCCTGGCACATATTTGATGTCAAAGTTGTAACTGGCTAATTTTGACACCCAACGCTGCTCGCAACAGTCAAGTTTAGGTTTAGTCATTATGTGTGTTAGTGGGTTATTGTCTGTCCACACCGTAAAGTCATGGCCTTTTAGCCAGTGGCTAAATTTTTCACAGACTGCCCACTTAAGAGCGAGAAACTCCAACCGATGGGCTGGATAGTTCTTCTGTGATCGAGTCAAAGACTTACTAGCAAACGCTATTGGTCTAGCCACCATGTCACCCTCTCGCAATTGCGATAAAACAGCCCCAAGGCCATCCAAGGAGGCATCAGTAGACAGCAAAAAAGGTTGACTGAAGTTTGGATGGGCCAAAACAACTGAATTAATGAGGGCTTGTTTGAGCTCATCAAAAGCAAGACTGTGATCAGCAGTCCAATCTGTTGGTTTGAGCTTGCGGCTCACCATAGCACGCTTTGCCTGTCTGCCTCTTTTCTGTCTCTGACCTGCTAGCAGTGAAAACAAAGGCTTTGCAAGGGCAGAATAACCTGGGATGAAGTGTTGATAAAAGTTCAGCATACCAAGGAAAGATCGAGTACGCTTCTCAGATGGGGTCACTCCATCAGCCTCCATCAAGTCAGTCACAGTTATGTTGCATATACTCTCAACCTTACTTGGGTCCGTAGAAACTCCATTTTCATCAATTATATGGCCAAGGAATTTCACTGACTTTTTCAAAAAGTAGCATTTCTTGGGTGCCAATTTCAAGTTGTGGTCACGGAGTCTACTAAACACCACTTCCAAGCGGTCTAAAGCAGTCCTTTCATCTGGTGCAAACACTAAGATGTCGTCCAAGTAGCACAACAGACTGAGGAAATTCTGATCACCAAAAATGGCAGTCATCATTCTCATAAAGCTTCCTGGACTGTTACAGAGACCCTGTGGTAACCTGTTGTACTCATAAAGCCCCATTGGCGTAGTGAATGCTGAATACTTTCTGTCGTCCTCATGTAGTGGCATGTTGTAAAAACCCGAAGTCAGGTCCATGGTGCTAAATAGGGAATTGCCTCCAAGCGCAGCTAGACAATCTGCCTGATGAGGCAAAGGGTGAGCGTCCTTCAAAGTCCTCTTGTTTAGCCACCTGAAATCCGTGCACACACGCAAATCACCATTCTTTTTCCAGATAAGAACCAAGGGTGAGGCATATTCACTTGTTGACTTTCGAATTATCTCTTTTTCCTCCATTTCACTTAGAACTTGCCGTAGTTTCTGATACTGGCTCGGTGGTACACGTCTGAAAGGAAGTCTGAATGGCTTTTGGTCAATCAAGTGAATCCTGTGAACAAACCCCTCTGCTTTGCCACAATCAAGGTGATTGCGTGAAAAGACATCCTCATAGCGAGTAACAAGGTCAACCAACTCACTTTTGCAGTCTGCAGATGCATCACATTGGCTGATGTCTAACTCACTGAGACCAATGGACTTCAACTTCTCCTCAGCACATTTCACATCATGATGGACCAAAACATCGGGTGCAGAAGAAGTCTTTTGGTGACTGCTGACCAAGTCTAGGTCTTCTAAAGCAACACAGGGCACCAGATCTGCAAGCTTAGCATTACGTCTCAAAAGTATGGATTTCTCAGATACATTCATTACTTTCAAGGGGACCCATCCGTCCGACCACAAGGGTGCAACAACTCTGGCAACCATGAGCCCTTTAGGAGCAGAACGCGCTGATGTAGGCTCTGTCATCACAGCACTACCAGGAGACACATGAGTGGGTTTTGGCAGCTTTCCCCATAAGAGGTACTCACAACCAGGTTCAAGGAGAGTGGCTGAATTACATCGTACAATACCTATCTTGTCAGGCATATCAACGCCTCTCCATCTGTTTAAGCCGGCCAACATGGAAAGAAAATGCTCAGCTTCAGTGTCAGCTGACGATGGCGCAGAGACTGCCACCCAGTATTTACTATACTTCTTTGATTCACGTAGCACGTGTTTTATCACATTGGTCCCAAGAATTAAGTCATCATGTTGTCCCTCAACTACTATTGTTGGCACAATTATTTTGCAATCATAAACTTCCATGTGAAGGTTAAAAGCAGACTTTGGGTTCACTCGTCTACCTCCAACCCCAACAAGAGTGACATCAGTGGAAAATCCATCAGCTTCACACACTGCACCAGCAGACAGCAGAGAACGCATAGCAGTCCCACTGATTGTGCATGCCATTGAACCACTATCTAGCATGGCCCCTAGAGTTAACTTGTCCCCAACCCTTACTGGTGTGTAAAATAAACTGTCATGGCCTCCAACAATCTGAGTGTTTTGATACACGATACTGACAGGTGGAACTTGTGAAAAACTGTCAACGAATTCTGTGTCAGGAAAATAGGAGGATTCTTCTTGACCTGTACTGCCCCCCACCGAATACAGGTCGACTAGTTTCCCGATGCTGGGCCGGACTGGGGTAGGGAACTGTTTGGACAGTGCTGCTTGGAGTGACCAGGGGCTAGGCACTTAAAGCAGAGACGGTGAGATTGGCAATGAGACAAGGTGGAGTGATTACTGTCTCTGCACACCTTACATGGTGGCGAGTTGAAGTGGTTGGGGCGTCTCTGGCGACGCTCAGTACTGGGCTGATCCACCCTGGCCAGTACCTGCTCCAGCATGCTCATCATGCGACTAAGAACACCTTCTTCAGGCTGCCAAGTGCTCTGTGGTGGCGGGACACGCTGTGGGCGCTGAACGTGCTGCTGGACACAAGCAGAGACTGAGTGTGAGGTAGAAGGCTGCAAAGACGTAGCACGGGAACGTGAACAAGATGAATGGGAATCCTCCCCATGAGATTCAGCAACGGTACAAGCATGCGACTCATCGTCCAGGATAGCAGCAGGATGACTTTTTAGTTGTGGAGCACCATAGGACGTAGCGGATGCCCTTCATTTCTATTCATCTATTCTAAGCTGGATGTCTCTAGAAGTCCACTCACTAACAGGCTTACATTTAAAAATGGAAGAGAGCTGTGAATCGGGACAGTGCTTTGCATACATTTGCGCCACCTCTCCACCAATGTTCTCCATTCTTCTACCCTGACGGCGAAGACCCTCATAAGCTGTGTCTGCTGCTTTGTTTAGCCTGATCCAGTAATCAACTGGATTTTCTTTTGGCCTGGGCAGTGTGGTATAAAAATCTTGTAAAGGAAGCGATGATGAGGACTGACTGAAATATCGCATTAGAATGTCATATATGAGGTCTGGATTTTGCTTTACATCTAGCGTGTCATCACTTCTCAGAGCTACAGTTACCACGTCTCTGGCCTTTCCCAGCAGTCTGCCTTGTATCTCTTCTGCCTGTTCAGCTTTTGTATAAGACTGTTTTCTCATGTGGGCTTTTGTCATGTCAATCCATTCCTGAACAGAGTATTTGTCAGAATTGTTTCCCCTAAACACTACAGGGTCACGTTCGGCCTTTACATGTACGATCATTGGTGGTGAGTCATGTTGTGTGCTGTGTGTGCTATGTGTCAGAACAGTCACTGGTTTGTCAGTCGCGGGAGTACTGTATGCATTATTACGTTCAGTAAGTCCCGCTGTCATGAGTCTGGTTACAATGGAGTCACCTATTTGTTCTCCTAACTGGCCTACCATATCAGTGAGGTGTTGTATGGCAATGTCACTAACAGGTGTAGAGGCTTGTGCATCCCCCCTCAAAAACTGCTCACTAGGAGACCAGCCCGGGCTCAAACTATACCCTCCGCTCCTTACATTACTAGAGCGTGTTTGAGGTCCACATGCACCCTCACTTCCAATCCCACTTGACATTGTGACACCATTCATATCACTAGAATGAATCCCCCTGCCCCTGCCTATGGTGTGGCCCTTAACTCCATTTAACCCACTATTCATTCCCTCCATATTATTTGGATAAATGCAACAATATAGTAACTTTCAATAAACTAGAGATAGCCTAACTAAATATTGTAGTATAGCAAGATTACACTAAATAGAAATGAAACTTAACCAAATGTAGAATGCATTCACGTGCAGCCCCTAGTGGCCATACAAGTAATCACTACAAAATCTCGTAAAAATTATAGGCAACGACAATCACCGCACAGCAGCCCTCGGCGATCTGCTTGAAGCTGATCCAGACGATCCTGAAGTGGTCACGGCACCAGTGTGACGACCCTCTCAATTGCAGGTGTCAGTTGTGATGATAATGTATAGCTCAACACACAAACTCTTCTCACTGTTTTTTTTATTTCTCTGCATTCACAAATAAAACAAAGAATCCACTGAGACGATTGACGACTGTATACCCAAATCTCCAGCAGACTAGTTCTGACTGGATAGCATTGTCTATGCTATTCCTGAACATAGATAAAATAATGCATAACTTGTTCAATTCAGTTTAAACAAACATAAAAGCATGCAGAAGAAACAACATACAAAGTTGGCACACATTTCACACGTTGTGATCGTATAGTTTTTTTTCCCCATTGAATTCACAACAAGTATTGATTCATTAACAGTATAAACAACGTACCTGCATTCACAAATAAAACAAAGAATCCACTGAGACGATTGACGACTGTATACCCAAATCTACAGTATAAACGTAAAAGGAAATCAAGAAATTGAAGTGTTTTCTTCATAAAGCTAGCTAACATAACGTGGCTGCCGCCAAAAAGACGTAGCCCACAATAGCTCGATTAGATACCATCTTAGACAACACTCTAGCATTACTTGCAGAAATTATCTATTAATACAACTTATGTATATACGTATTTGAACCAGTGTGGAAGACAAACATGTTATTTTATATTAAAACACAAAATTATTCACGGAGCACTCTCTATGCACAGCTTACCTCCAGCAGACTAGTTCTGACTGGAGTACGGGAAGCGCAAATGCTCAAAATATTGAAATGCAAAGTAGAAATGAAAATACAATTGCAGTCGCAATGTCTCATGTTTTAAACTCATGTGAATGGGTACGACATATGAAAACATTTTAAACATATAAAAATCAGTGTATATAAAAATAGAGATTACAATAACAATGTAATATCATAATTTTGAAAGAATTCACTTTATGTAAGTGAGGTTATTTTCAACTCTGTTACATGTGCCTGTTCAAGACAGAGAGCATCCTGATTGGCCTGTTTCAGTTCAGTTCAGAAGGAACAAGAGTGTCATGGCAGAGACAGAGTGCCCCCCAAAAAGAAATATTTTAAGACCCATTTCACATCAGACTACACGAAAGTGTACCCTTGTCTAAGAGTTCAAAATAACGATAGTCTTGCATGCTGCACTGTTTGTAACAGTGACTTTAGCCTTGTTAAATAATTGCAAAAGACATGTTGAGGTGAGTTTAACAAGTGTCATTTCATGTGCATATTATTCAGGACTAGCCTACTAGATGGCTATTTGCCAAGGCTACATAAAGACCAAACTACCAAAATCTACTTATTTTATTATCCCAATTTCTAACTATAGGCCTTCCTTATTTGGTGTGTTGAGTAAAGACAAATAATTAACAAACATGGGCTATTCATCACTATTTCAGTATCTAAGAAGGCTAAAGAAGGCTATTTTAGTGCTGTCAGTTAAACGCGTTATTAACGGCGTTAACGTAAACCTATTTTAACCGTGTAAATTTTTTTATCGCGAGATTAACGTTCTTTTTGGTCTAACAAACTTTGTAGTTTTTTCACATGCTGTTGCAACAACTAGTAACGTTAGAACAACTACAACACCACACTGGATCCAGCTAGACCGGAAACTAAACAATATGCACTGACGAATGGAATAGAACATGTGCTGCACGTACACGCCCCCTTTTAGGGGAAAGATGACTGTTGGATATACAGTAATGGAAACCTATGCTGCGTCGAAGTGGGGAGCGAAAAGGGCTTATATACTTACTATATCTTGAAACAAACGTGAATAAAAGGCACAAAATAAGGTTGGTGTAGGAGTTATCTGTGTGTTTATGGGATTAATGTGACCATTATTTGTTGCTCTTGCAGATTACTAACAGAAGTGTCATGAATGTAGGCACAGTCAAACTGCCCGTGGCTGACTATATAACTAAGTTCGGCAAGCTTAACTTTACATGTCATAACATCAACTAAACATAAGTCACACATTCATTCTATCACTTGTAATATGAACGTAGCCTATTTCCTACAACTAGGTGAGATAATTGGCTATGATACTGTATACTAAAGTTCCACAGTTAATTAGCTAGCAAGCTAACCGTTTTACATGGGATATTATGGTAAGTGTAGCTTTGAATGTCCTGTGAATTAATAACTAGATGTAACGTCAACCTGTGATTGCTAGCTCTCTTTCCTATTGGAATCAATGGTATAATCCCTTATTAGACATTCTCTGGTATAATGTTAACTTGTTTTCCAAATGGGGCGTGATGCAGATTAAATAGGATGACCAGACGTCCTCTTTTTGAAACCTAAAAATGTGTCCGGGCGGAATTTCAAAGTCGTCCGGGATTTTGTTATTCTATTCCCTAAACCTGGGAAAAAAATCCCATTTGTAATCATTTTAATGACCAGGTTGCATCTCTACAGTTTATATTTATTGCATTAAACACATTTTAAGCCATTGTCTGAGCTATTTATTTAGCTGAACCTTTAAACTGCCTTTAAGGGATAGCCTGCACACTGAAAACAGCAGATGTCAATAATCCTCTATCTACTGCAGCCTATATTCAGGTGAATTAAATATGTTGGCATAACATGAGGGATAGATGTAGGCCTATTTCTTTACAAAAGAAATATCTAATAATAATGGATTGAAAAGAGGTAGGCCTAATAATAGACCAGACATGATTGAATAGATATAAGAAAATGGACAACATATCCACATCAGTCCCCATCAACACAACTGTTTTCAGCTACTGTAAAAGATTCATGTATTTTCAGAAACACCTTGGATCAAATTTAGAGATAGGCTATGCAACATTAAAGATGGCTCGCCATCCAAATGTATCTTGCGAGTATAGAGCTCAACAGCCCTGCTGTTGTTGTAATTATTGTGTATTAAAACTTTCATGTTATCAAAATAGTCTTTTGAGGCCCCCCCCCCCCGCTGAAGTGTCCTCTTTTTCACAAACCCAAATCTGGTCACCCTAGATTAAATAATAATGATAATAATAATAATAATTTGTTTTTATATAGCGCCGTAACCCAAGGTCGCTTTACAAAAACGAAAAATGAATCTTTATGATGATGCGCCGTTAGTAGACTAGGCTACGTAAAGGCATGCTGCACACACTTGGTTGGGCTTACGAGCCAGCCAAAGAGTAGTAGCCTAGGCTGACGCATTAGTTGTGTGCCGCCAAAGATTTTATCACCGTCACTTGTTCTGTTATCAACATTCCTCTTTGGCTGCTGCTATTTTGACTCTTTGGCTTTATGTGCTTTTGATGCACCGTTTCTTGTCCTCAAACTGCCAGACACTTCCTAGTAGCAAATATTCTAAGAACTTTATTTCCTCCTAGTCCTCCTCCTGTAGTCATGGAGATAATAAACACCAACGCAGTTCTGAACTCCCGGTGGTCAGCTGAATGGTGTTTTAAATTGCTGTGGACACCAATGCCGACATGAGTGCGATGCACTCTGCTTTCGACATTCATTTACATTAGATTCCATTCTTTTCAATACAACTCCACACACCACACACAATTTGCCGCCGTGTAAATCACGATTCAGTTATATTTGGTCGACACCGCTCCATAAAATCCATTGTTCATCCAGTGTTTGCCTGTTAAAAAGTTCGGGGCTGATGTGTGTGGCAAGTGACAGTGCACCATAGACTGTATAGGCCTATAAAATGGCAGTGCACTCATGTCGAAAAGTTCCTTATTTTCAACTGAACTCAAAGATAATGAATATAGTATGAATAAGTTATATACTTATAGTATTTATACTTATAGTTTTTTTTTGTTATGGCCTTTATAATGTGTGTACATTTTGTACATGCACTTCTAATCTGCGGTAGCATTTATTTCAGTTTATATCAGCTATATTTCTGAAGAATAGGCCTATATTGTGTTGCCTCAAGTCCTGCTGAACATCTTTTGAAATTTGATTTGAAATAATCAAATAGACCTACGTCTAAAGTTAAGTTAATAAAGTAACTTGCTTTGCTTTCATTTGAATCCCAATCAAGATACACAATAATTGCTTTATATTGTTAATATGGACTCCTGGAAAGTTCAGAAATGCAAAATAATAGAATTTTAATCATGTGATAAAATATGTGATTAATCGTGATTAACTATAGGAATTCAGCAATTAATCGCGATTAAAAATTTTAATCGTTTGACAGCACTCATTTATTTATTTATTTATTTATTTATTTATTTATTTATTTTTTGGGGGGTACCTCCCTGAAATGGCTTTTTGCAGGTTGGGATGTCTGGGTATCTGTGTGTGTGTGTGTGTGTGTGTGTGTGTGTGTGTGTGTGTGTGTGTGTGTGTGGTGGACCTGTCTGAACTGTGCACTGGACTAACCCAGGGTCAGAGGATAACAAGAGAGAAATTGCAGTGTTATCATTAGCCTGTGTGTGTGTATATGTCACGCACGCACACATATGCATGCACACACACACACACACACACACACACACACACATACACACGCACGCACACACACACATACACACACACACACACATGCATGCACACCAGTGGCGGCCGGTGGTTAAAAAAATAACGGAGGAAGGAATGTCCGCTTGATTGGTGTTAGTGGCAATATGTGAATAGATGTAGGCCACCTACCCCGACACATTTATAGCAGCAGTACTATGTAGCATTTTAACTGGCAATGTTGTGCAATAAGTCACTTTGGATAATAGTGCTAAATTAATAAATGTAAATGAAAAATAAATGTAAATTTAGGTCTGGGAAGTCAGGGAAGATATGTAGGTCTAGTTATGAAATACTGTTTTCCAGATGTGCAAAATTATGAAAAGTCTGGAGGTTTTTCTCAGTGTAATACATTTGCAGAAAAGTCTTTAACACTAAAAATAAACACTTGTTTTCTAAAACCATGTAACTATTTACCATTAAAAAATAGACCTTAAATGTGGTTATTTGTAACATGCTATTGTTTGTAAAGCCAAATCGCTATAATTTAAAGACAGGTTGTAAGCTAAGTGAGAATTTATACTCAAAAGGCAAATGTTACTGAAGACGTCATTACTGGAATGCATCATGGTCTGAAACATTCATTAACAATGTTACCATCCAAACATACAGTTAGTAACAATAACATATTAACAACAAGAACATTATTTAACAATTGTTTAGTTAAGGCATAACTTGGAGGATTATAGCAACGCATAACTATCCAAAAATGTTTTAGCCTATCACCAAATGAACTGTCCACGTATGTGACAGGACAGCAGTAGGCTATAGCTGATTGTTTTCTGTGCTAACGTTACCAGTTAGCCATTTGTCATACTATGTAGCATTCAGCAGCCTACACTAGCCTTACCATTTCTTTTTGGAATAGGAATTTTTGGAACTGGTCTTCCTGCTTTGATCCTAACCTTCGCACTGTATTTGAATGTATAAAAGTTGGATATTGTCCTCTGATTCCATTGTACTGTTTATTTCACGAGCAAAAAACAAGCTTTCCGTTCAACACAAGATTCTTAGCTGTATGACTGCAGATAACGTTCTTGCACCGTTGCCGCTAAAAACAGCACCCCCTATCGCAATTGAAAATTACTGTACGGAGGAGCTTCCTCTCTTGGCCATTGAAAACGACGTGATTCACGAGCCGCTGGGGTCAGAGCCGTTTATAATGGACTTCAATGAGGGGCTTGAGGAGGAAGCTCCTCCATACAGTAATTTTCAATTGCGATAGGGGGTGCTGTTGGCATTTTGACCTAGGGGAAAGATTTTGTTCATTCAAAGTGTTAAAAATAGTAATATTAACAGTAAATTATCAGATTAGTAATTCACTTTATATATTTTTTATTTTTCTCTGAAATTTTAGGGAGGGTGTTCCTCCCTTTCCTCAATGAAGGAGCCTCCTCTGATGCACATACACACACATACATACGCACGCACACACATGCAGGCACACGCACACACAATATATCAAGGACAACTGTAGGCTACAATGAAATGCTTGTGGTGAGACTCGGGTATTCTACAGGTTATAGCTGAACAAATATCACACATATTCACCCTCCTTGTGGATTACATTGGTAGCCTATACTTTACCTTACCTGGCAAACTCCTCCCCCTGTGGTTGCCTTGCATCTTGAATGTCTGTCTGCCTGTCTGTCTGTCCTCTCTAAACTTGTCTGATTGTAAAACGTTGTCTCTCTCTGTCTCTATCTTCAGTCTTATTTTAAACCTCGTCTCTCTGTCTGTGTCTCTTATTGCCTCTCTCTCTACCTCTATCCCTCTCTCCCTCTATCCCTCTCTCTCTCCCTCTATCCCTCTCTCCCTCTCTCTCCCTCTCTATCCCTCTCTATCCCTCTCTCTCCCTCTATCCCTCTCTCTCCCTCTCTATCCCTCTCTCTCTCTCCCTCTATCCCTCTCTCTCTCTCCCTCTATCCCTCTCTCCCTCTCTCTCCCTCTCTATCCCTCTATCCCTCTCTCTCCCTCTCTATCCCTCTCTCTCTCTCCCTCTATCCCTCTCTCTCTCTCCCTCTATCCCTCTCTCTCTCTCTATCCCTCTCTCTCTCTCCCTCTATCCCTCTCTCTCTCTCCCTCTCTCTCCCTCTATCCCTCTCTCTCTCTCCCTCTATCCCTCTCTCTCTCCCTCTCTCCCTCTCTCTCTACCCCTCTGAAAGGGTTACTGGCAGCATCAGGAAGCTTCAAACAGTCTCCAGCTGAGTGCTGCCCAAATAGCAAGTTTAAAGGAGAATTCTAAATGAATATTGATGAATATTTCACTTCACCACTGATTCACACAGCCCCCGCATAATGCTGTGTGCTGGTGTGTGTGTGTGTGTGTGTGTGTGTGTTCATTAAAGGTTCACGGTAGCAGTGAGTTTTGACGCATTAGGCGTCAGTGAGAACCCCCACACTGTTGTGTCTCCACTTCCCTCAGGTCACTAGCAGACTGACTGAGACACCAGGGTTCTAACCTGCTGAAGGTTCTAACTGACTGAGACACCAGGGTTCTAACCTGCTGAAGGTTCTAACTGACTGAGACACCAGGGTTCTAACCTGCTGAAGGTTCTAACTGACTGAGACACCAGGGTTCTGACCTGCTGAAGGTTCTAACTGACTGAGACACCAGGTGTGGGGGGGGGGGGGGTCCCCCGTGCTTGGCGCTTGATTGATCTGTGTGTTTTCTGCTGTGGGCTCGAGTTTTCCCATAAGCCCAATCTCTCAGCAGCATTGTCCATTCACATGCGTCCTCACAGGGAAGACCTGGGTGACCATAAAAGACCCCCCCCACACACACGCGGCGCAGATGTTCTCTGATTTACTGCCCCCATTAAAAGGGACACATAAATTACCCCCCCCCCCCCCCCCCCCCCCGCCTCTAAATGCCTCCGCTGGGTGGGCGTCCAATCAGGACTTGACCTCGTGAAGGACACTGCAGTCCATTTTAATTAAAGGTTCACGGTCACCGTGGAAACCCATACCTGCTGCCAGCAGCTGCACCAATCAGGGCCCTTGTTGTTTGACTGGGAGGTGTGTGTGGGTGGGGTCAGGCACATGAGTGTGCTGAGGAACCTTGGTGTGATGTCACTTCCTGTGCTATTCCTGTGGTTTCCCAGAAGGATCTGGTACTATTGTTGAATGGACTACTGTAGCCATTAATATCAGTGTGTGTGTGTGTGTAACAACAGGTTGGGATGACTAAAAAACAATCACCCTTGGCTACTGTGATGTTGAAACCAAACGAGGTCTCTTGGCAGCTGGGCCCGCCAAGCTGCGGCCTGGTAGCAGATCTTCTCGTTTCTCCTCGAGTTCTATTTAAAAGAAATAGACACATGGATGTATACATTTCAGTAAATGATTAATTTGCCCATTAACAGTAATTGGGGCAGTCGTGGCCTACTGGTTAGCGCTTCGGACTTGTAACCGGAGGGTTGCCGGTTCGAACCCCGACCAGTAGGCACGGCTGAAGTGCCCTTGAGCAAGGCACCTAACCCCTCACTGCTCCCCGAGCGCCGCTGTTGTTGCAGGCAGCTCACTGCACCGGGATTAGTGTGTGCTTCACCTCACTGTGTGTTCACTGTGTGCTGAGTGTGATTCACGGATTGGGGTAAATGCACAAGTATACTTATACTTATACTTAATTATTAAAGACAAGTAGCCTATATTAGTTTGTGATTGAATAACTTACCTTTCACAAGATGCCGTGCTTCGCTATGAACTCATCGCTATGAACTCATCATTTCACCAGATAGATAGATAGATAGATAGATAGATAGATATATAGATAGATAGATACTTTATTGATCCACAAGGGGAAATTCAAGACACCAAGTGTCATTTCACCAAGGGCCCACGCACTTAGGTCTCAAAAAATTCTGAAAGAATTACCAGGAGTACCTATGTTAAGTAAGTAAGTACATAAGTAAGTATATATGTATATATACTCTTTTGATCCCGTGAGGGAAATTTGGTCTCTGCTTTTATCTGCACCCAAGCACGCACGCACTGTATTGGGCGCCATTAGGAACTCTGGCAGCACGCACGCACGCACACGCACACACACGCTCGCACTGTATTGGGCGCCATTAGGAACTCTGGCTGCACGCAGCAGCTGAAATCATCAGGCCTTCCCGCATCGCTACAATTTATGCCCCACACAGTGTGTGTGTGTGTGTGTGTGTGTGTGTGTGTGTAAAAGAGAGAGAGAGAGAGAGGGAAGAGTGAGTGTCTAATCTAATTAAAGGGCCTCTTTGGGTTTATAGCCTGGGCATTCATCATTATAAGGCTAGCAGGCACTAGTGTAGCTTAGGCACAACCACAAGCCCTTGTGCTGAGAAGTGGCCATTGTTCTATAAAAGTAATTGGCATGGTGAAAACAGAACGGGGGTCACTACTGAAGTGTGTGTGTGTGTGTGTGTGTGGGGGGGGGGGGGTCATGTGTGTGACAGACTGCACTCTGCATCCTGTGATTGAGGTCTGACATGCAGATTTACTATTGCAAGGCCTACGGACACAGTTCTACATGTTCCTACAGTTCTACATGTTCCTACAGTTCTACATGTTCCTATGTGCTCTACGGACACAGTTCTACATGTTCCTACAGTTCTACATGTTCCTACAGTTCTACATGTTCCTATGTGCACTGTGGACACAGTTCTAGTTGTTTGACTGTAAACTTGCATATGAATTCTCCAGATCCGTAGTGAAGTTTGTGTGCGAGTGTGTGTGTGTGTGTGTTACGGATTAATGAGCAGACAGTTCAACATGTCACACAGCTCTCGGGCCTCACTGCAGTACTATCGCCTTCCCAGTTAGAATGGCATTCATAATCAGGTACTATCGCCTGCCCAGTTAGGATGGCATTCATAATCAGGTACTATCGCCTGTCCAGTTAGGATGGCATTCATAATCAGGTACTATCGCCTGCCCAGTAAGGATGACACACTGTCACAGGTGTCACCTGTGAATCCAACTGTCTCAGCTTCTTAGCATACAATCTGGCTCTCCCTGAACTACATATCCTGTTTAAGTGTTTCCCGTGTGTCAAAATAAAAAGTCACAGCCATATCTCATGCTTTGCGCATTATAGCTCCAGAACGGCTTGACGCATATGCTTCAAATTTGGTACAAGTGTTTGTATGGACTCAAAGATGAAGTGAGTTGATGTTGGAGGTCAAAGGTCAAAGGTCAAGTCCATGAATTCTCAGCGCGATATCTCAAGAATGCCTTGACATACATGCCTGAAATTTGGTATGAGTGTTTGTATGGACTCAATGATGAAGTGAATTGATGTTGGAGGTCAAAGGTCAAATGTCAAGGTCAAAAACACCTTGAGTGTTTTAGCAACCAGCATGATTACCCTAGCAACCAACCTAGCAACAACTTTGCATGCACTGTAGTTCCTTCAGGAAATTCTTTTCTAGTTAGAGTGTGTTATAGCTGTTGCTGGTGTTTATGTTTGTTATTAGTGTGTGTGATGGTTGTTAGTGTTTGTTCGGTATTAGCATGTGTCATAGTTGTATGTCTGTTATTAGCGTATGTCATAGTTGTATGTTTGTTATTAGTGTGTGTTGTGGCTGTTGTTGGTGTCTATGTTTTTTATTAGCGTGTGTCATAGTTCTATGTTTGGTATTAGCGTGTGTCATAGTTGTATGTCTGTTATTAGTGTGTGTCATAGCTGTTGTTGGTGTTTATGTTTTCTTATTAGCATGTGTTGTTATGGCTTTTGTTGGCTCTGCCATCCAGTGTTGTAGCCAAGATGGGCTTCAGGCTCCAGTGATCTTATGTGCTGACTGAGTGGAGATTCAGTGTCCGCTCAAACCCACACACACACACACACACACACACACTCAAACCCACACACACACACACATGGTCAACCCCCTCCCCCCCCACACACAAACACACACTCAAACCCACACACACACACACACACACACACACTCAAACCCACACACACACACACACACACGGTCAAACCCACACACACACACACACACACACACACTCAAACCCACACACACACACACACGGTCAACCCCCCCCCCCCCACACACACACACACACTCAAACCCACACACACACACACACACACACACACACTCAAACCCACACACACACACACACACACACACACACACACACACACACACGGTCAAACCCACACACACACACACACACACACACGATCAAACCCACACACACACACGGTCAAACCCACACACTCACATGCTCAAACACACCCTGGCAAACAGCTTAAGCTACCATCACTCAGCTTTACAACCGACTGTAAACTCACTGCAGTGTGTGTGTGTGTGTGTGTGCTCGTCTCTATGTGTGTGTGTGTGTGTGTGTGTGTGTGTGTGTGTGTGTGTGTGCTCGTCTACATGTGTGTGTGTGTGTGTGTGTGTGTGTGTGTGTGTGTGTGTGTGTGTGTGGAAGGATGGTCTGTGGTATATTGAGCCAATGTATGTGTGTGTTTGTATTATTGGTATACATTTGGTTTTAAGATGATATTCTAAGAAAGTATATATATATTTATTTGAAATATTGCATATGGTAAAGGTGTGTTGATAGTATGTGTGTGTGTGTGTGTGTGTGTGTGTGTGTGTGTGTGTGCATGTGTGTGCATGTGCACTTGCTTTGCCCAGTGCGAGGTGACAGGTGAAATGACCTTTGCCTCTGTCTTTATTGGCTGTGACACTGGTGGCATTTAACTCTCTTCAAGAGGCCAGTGAATTCAGTAGTCTATATTATACACACACCATAAACACACACACACACACACACACACACACACACTATACACACACACACTCGCACGTATGAGGGGCCGTCTAGGCCTTAATTCATACTTGGTCTTACACACACTATCATGATCTTGCACATACACCACTATACTCATGCACACTCACTATTATAGTCATTTTACATGTATGTATGAGAGGGTATAGTCGTGTATGTGAGAGAGTATAGTAGTGTATGTGAAGGAGTATAGTAGTGAATGTGAGAGAGTATAGTAGTGTATATGAGAGAGTTTAGTAGTATATGTGAGAGAATATAGTAGTGTATGTGAGAGAGTTTAGTAGTATATGTGAGAGAATATAGTAGTGTATGTGAGAGATTATAGTAGTGTATGTGAGAGACTATAGTAGTGTATGTGAGAGAGTTTAGTAGTATATGTGAGAGATTATAGTAGTGTATGTGAGAGACTATAGTAGTGTATGTGAGAGAGTATAGTAGTGTATGTGAGAGAGTATAGTAGTGTATGTGAGAGAGAGTTTAGTAGTATATGCGAGAGAGTATACTAGTGTATGCAAGAGAGTATAGTAGTGTATGCGAGAGAGTTTAGTGTATGCGAGAGAGTATAATAGTGTATGCGAGAGAGTTTAGTAGTGTATGCGAGAGAGTTTAGTAGTGTATGCGAGAAGGTATAGTAGTGAATGCAAGAGAGTATAGTAGTGAATGTGAGAGAGTATAGTGGTGAATGCGAGAGAGTATAGTAGTATATGTGAGAGAGTATAGTGGTGTATGTGAGAGAGTATAGTGGTGTATGTGAGAGTACTACTGAAAACCGAATGCAAATTAGGCTACAGACATGAGGGGTGCCTATTCTATTGCAATTGCCTAGGCTACCTACGAGTCACTGGCAACAGCAGACAAGGTTAGCCTACCAAAACGTCTGCCAGCCAAACTGTAATGCATGTCCTTTTTGGAATGTTGCTGGAATGCTAGCTAACTAGCTAACTGCAATGGCAGCAATCTTTCACATCTCAGTTCACTAAAATATGACTTCGCCAGACAAAAGGAGCTGGTAGCCTAGGCTATTACAATAGAATAGGCACCCCTCATGTCTGTAGCCTAATTTGCATTCGGTTTGCAGTAGTAGTTTAACATTTAGTCACATAGGACTTGGCTGATTTTTTCCTCGACCACTAGGTCTACACGAACATTGTTGACAGTGTA
This sequence comes from Alosa pseudoharengus, assembly GCF_046254945.1. Lineage (NCBI taxonomy): Eukaryota > Metazoa > Chordata > Actinopteri > Clupeiformes > Clupeidae > Alosa > Alosa pseudoharengus. Next base: position 42,933,753 of record NW_027468837.1, read on the forward strand.
GGTCCCGCCCCTTCCTTGATTTTCATTGGCTAGCTAGAGAGAAGTGACATTGACAAACCAATCAGGAACTGAGAAATCAAACTCCTTCCGTTTCATGCAAACTCCCTTCCGTTTCATGCAAACTCTCTCACACACACCACTATACTCTCTCACATACACCACTATACTCTCTCACATATACTACTATACTCTCTCGCATACACCACTATACTCTCTCACATTCACTACTATACTGTCTTGCATTCACTACTATACCTTCTCGCATACACTACTAAACTCTCTCGCATACACTATTAAACTCTCCCGCATACACTAAACTTTCTCGCATACACTACAATACTCTCTTGCATACACTAGTATACTCTCTTGCATACACTTCTAAACTCTCTCTCACATACACTACTATACTCTCTCACATACACTACCAAACTCTCTCACATACACTACTATACTCTCTCACATACACTACTATAGTCTCTCACATACACTACTATATTCTCTCACATATACTACTAAACTCTCTCACATACACTACTATACTCTCTCACATACACTACTATACTCTTTACTCTCTCACATACACTACTATACTCTCTCACATTCACTACTATACTCCTTCACATACACTACTATACTCTCTCACATACACGACTATACCCTCTCATACATACATGTAAAATGACTATAATAGTGAGTGTGCATGAGTATAGTGGTGTATGTGCAAGATTATGATAGTGTGTGTAAGACCAAGTATGAATTAAGGCCTAGACGGCACACACACACACACACACACACACACACACACACACACACACACACACACACACACACACACACACACACACACACACACACACGCACGCACGCAGTGGCGTAACAAACCAATGCTGGGCCCAGGTGCGAGAGCGCTACGCGGGCCCCATACCGAAGAATTTTGGGCCAGGATGAATTAGCTCTGATACATGCAATACACATTAAGGGTGACTTCAATTGTTTATGCAAAGGGCCTGAGGCACCGAAGTAGTTTAGTAGTTACATATTACAATTTCAAATAAGAAACACACGACTACATATCCATTACATGTGAAAACATTAAACAATTATTTTATTAACAGTCTGCAGGCCAGGGTAATCTAATATTACTGCATTAACATCAACTTGCATGGAATTATGGGAACACTCAATGCGCCTCTTCAACCCTCTGCTGAAACTGCAAGCGTAGATTGCTTGCTTATAAACTCGCACTGCGCAGAAACAAAACTTAATGTAGCCTAACTTATTTAACCGTCCAGAAACCAAATAAATTCATTCATATGCATACAATCCCCAATCGTCGACGATGTTCCCAATATTTAATGCTCTGGCTCTCGTATTTTCAATGGACAGGATAGCTAACCCACGGAGCCTCTCCTGCCCCATGCTGCTCCTTAGGTAGGTCTTAATTAGAGATGCACCGATTGCAATTTTCTGGGCCGATACCGATTTCCGATTTTTCATAGAGCTTGACCTGCCGATACCGATTTTAGCCGATTCCGAGTTCATTTCTTCTAACCATTTTACAGCACACACACAAATAGTTATTTTCTATCTTTTTTTTTGTTTTCTATCTTTTTATCTTTTTTATAGAACATGTTAATATAGACATGTAATCAACTTATCAATAATGAAATGGCTGTTAAAAAAAATGGAACCGGTGAGCAGAGAGATTCTTCTTCAAATCTAACTTCAGCTGCAGTATCAAATTATGGATTAAGTTAAATTATGGAACACCCATTTTATTCTTCTCACATCCAATATCCAACTAAAGATATAAGAACAATTTTCATGATACATTTGAACATGCTACCATGTAACATATTCATATGCATTGATGAATTTATGGGAGGGCGAGGGAAAAGTGGTAGTGGCCTAGGCTATCACGCAAACACAGGGGAGAAGTGCTAATAGCGATTAGGTGCTCCACCATATATGAAAACAGTGCACGTCTGTTTTGCGGTGAAAAAATTAAATCCAAATTCCGGTTAAATGCATCAATTAGGCTATAGAAACTTTCAGAGACGGCTGATTCAGTATTCAGAGCATTAGTTTTCTTCATTGTAGGCTACTATGTCAAAAGCAACTTTAACGTTTGTTTGCCTTTCTAATAGGCTATCGTTTGTTCACTTTCACGACATCCACTTCTCAATCTGCTAGAATATACTAGGGTAGCCTATTTTAAGGCATAGCCCTAGTCTACGTGCAGTAAATAGTTTGAGTATTTTTTTTTAAGTGGAGTAGAACTACTAGGGCTACTGTATGTCGCTGCTTGTTGACATCTTATTATGTAGCCTATGATCGCTAAACTTTGATTATTTTTAATGTCGCAATCGGTTATCTCCGTTCAGCAGCGCTTGTGGTTCAGCTGTGGGCACGCAATTAGCGGCAGTGACGGGCGGTGATGAGCGATGTTTACGTAGCCTAATGAAGTGACAGCTTAGTAAATTCCACGCAGTAGGCCAATGGCAAAGCACAGCATTTGCTGCATAGAAAAACTCAGTAGCCTATTAGCGCTTTCTTTGTAGCCCTACATCCAGCCCTGAGTGTTGGCATGGTTGCTAGCTTTTTCAAACTGTGCAAACTCAGCTGGGTGTTGTTACAATTGCGGCGCACGAGTGCATTTGACCGGCATAAAATCGGCATGTCTCAGACTGACCGGCCGGTCGCCGGTCATGGCCGATCACGTGAAAATCGGCCGATTCCGGTCACCAGCCGATCTATCGGTGCATCTCTAGTCTTAATAAGTTTGAGTTTGGAAAAAGATCGCTTAGCTGTTGCCACAGTCACAGGCAATGTCAGAAACAACATGAGTACACACTTCCCCGAATGTGGATGTTACACTGTCATAATCTACCACCAGCATTTTGGCAAGTTGAAAAATAGATGACTTCTGTGAAATCTCTGCTTTAAAGCAAGACCTGAATGAGAGGAGTTGTGTTGGGAATGTCAGTGCGATGTCCCTGCTATAATGGTCTGACAAACGTCTTGCCTTTTCAAGCAGTTCATCATCACCTGCGAGTTGAAGGGTCATAGGACGTAAAGACTCAAACACATGACAAGTTTCCCGCATGCTTGCAAATCTTTGGGAGAGCTGACTGATTATGATGTCCAGAGTTGCATTAAATACCTGCACTTTGAAGTATCTCTCTGCATCGGTTAAGCGCTCATCTTCCGATAGATCGTCAAAGTGACGCTTCACTCTCCGTGCTCTAACATTCTAAAGTTCTAAAAAAAAAAAAAAAAAGGAGGCAGGGCGGGGGTAGCGGCGGGCCCCGGGAGGTCACGGGCCCTGGTGCGACTGCACTTGCTGCACCTACTATAGTTACGCCACTGCACACACGCACGCACACGCACGCACGCACACACGCACGCACACACCACACATACACATACACATACACACACCCTCACACACACACACACACACCACACATACACACACCCGCACGCACGCACACACACACACACACACACACACACACACACCACACATACACACACCCGCATGCACGCACGTGCACACACACACACACACACACACACACAGAAAGGATTCAAATATTCTCAGAGATGACAGGTTTGACATTCAAGGGTACATAAAGCATCACCTACACCACCCTACGCCACTCAGCAAGGCTGCCTATCACACACACACACACACACACACACACACACACACACACACACACACACACACACACACACACACACAAGGGTACTGCTACGAACCCTTATTGTTTAGTTAGTTTGCAGTCATGTTGAGCTCCCCCTGCTGGGGCGAGTATGTCTTGCGTTTGTGCTTTCACCTTTTTCCGTGTGCCCACAGGTTAACTACCCATAATCAGGTGCACCTGGCACAGCCTACTTAAGGCCACCCGCTGCTTGCCTCAGTCTCTCTCTCTAACTAAACAGATGAGGATCGTGTGACCGGCTTGTAGCCAGCGCCATCACCTTCGTCTGTTTTCCCAAATATTATCCCCTGCGAGGGATCGTACTGTCGGGCCTTTTGGCCGCTTTTGACCATTTTTGCGAGGGTTACAAAATAAACTACCCCTCTTTTTGAAAATCCGTCTCTTTGGTCTCTTAATCCATGTTTAGTGCTCATCATGGGCCGTAACAGGTACATAAAGCATCATCTACATCACCCTACACCACTCAGAAAGGCTGCCTATCACAGCTGATATGGAGCAAAATTTTGCCAGCTGTTTAGACTTTCCTTTTGGTACAGTAGCCCTGCCAGTCTTAGTCCACTAACAGTCAGTGTGTGGATGTTGTGGCTGCCAAATATCAATGCCACAAACTTACATGCATAGCCTAGGTCACTGATCTTTGCAAGGAGGGGTTGGTATTTAGTCATTTTTTTCAAAATGGGCACACACACACATACACACAAACACACATAAGCACACACACACACACACACACACACACACACACACACACACACACAAGCACACACAAACTCTCTCTCTTACACACACATACACACACACACATACACATAGACATACATACACACACACACACACATACACATAGACATACATACACACACATAAGCACACACACACACATACACAGCATACACAAACTCTCTCTCTTACACAAACACACACAAGCACACACACAAACACTCTCATGAACACACACACACACATGCTTGTTCGCAATTACTCTTGTAAGCTTGAGGCATTTGAGATAATGAGGTGCTCTACTGTTGCCATGTCAACAGGACACAGTTGCCATATAAGTTGCCATACAGTTGACCTTGAATTTCCCTTGGGGATCAATAAAGTATCTATCTATCTATCTATCATCTAAAGGCATACACACACACACACACACACACACACACCATATAAAGGCATTAAGCTTCTCTTAAAGGTCTGTTAGTAATGCATGACTAAGCCATGTGTAACTCTGTGGGGTTCTCTTACAACACACACACACACACTCTCTCTCTCTGCCACACACACACACACACACACACACACACTCTCTCTGCCACACACACACACACACACTCTCTCTGCCACACACACACACACACACACACACACACTCTCTCTGCCAGACACACACACACACTCTCTCTGCCACACACACACACACACACACACACACACTCTCTCTGCCAGACACACACACACTCTCTCTCTGCCACACACACACACACACACACACACACACACACAGAGACACACACACACACTCTGTGTTTGAGAAACTTTATTTTCCTCTGAGCTCTCTGGTGTGTTAAGTGTTCAACCCCAAATCAGAAAAAGCTGGGATATTGTGTAAAAAGTAGGGCTGTCAATCGATTAAAAAATGTAATCAAATGTATTACATACTCTGTGATTAATAACTCTGTTTAATTGCGCTTAGACTGGCCTTGGTGTCGTGAGTTTTTAGAGGGGGTGGTTTTCTGCGTGATCAATTAGGACTAGCATTTAAAGTGGTTATTGTGCTGGAGCGTCAGCGCTCGTGTGCAGCCGTCCTCGTGTGAAGACTTACTCGTGTCAAGACGAATCGAGTCTACCTGCGACGAGTCCACCGAGCAAGGACACAAGCAAGGCACCTCTCAGATAAGTTTCACTCTTGTCTCATTAGCTGACAATCCTTCTAATAATGTGCCTTCAACATATCCCTGTATCCGGTCAGGTTAATAAGCGTACTGGTGTTTAAAGGCAACAATCAGTTCAGCAGGCTTTGGATAACTCGTCTTCAATTGACTTCCTGTCCTTACTCTCCTCATTTAATATCACACGTGTCCACAGTCCTCCTACTCACAAGGCTGGTAAAGATCTTGATTTAATTCTGGTACGTAACTGTAATACAGACAATGTTTTGGTTAATCCATTACATGTATCGGATCATCACTTTATCAGATTCTCTGTGCGTCTCCTGGATAACCCAGCAGCTCCTCCTCCGATAATTTCGTTCCGGTGTAATCTCAGAAGCCTCTCAAGCGACCATTTTGCAACATTAGTAACATCTGCTTTACCTACTCCTAGCTCATTCTTGGCACTTGAGGTTAATGACGCTACAGAGTCCCCTATGCTCTACACTGGCATCTTGTCTGAATGCAGCATGTCCTCTTTCCTCAAGACCTACTCGTTCTAAACCTCGCCATCCATGGCTGACGAACAGTATAGTCTCAGTACGAAAGGAACTTAGAGCTGCTGAGAGGAAATGGCGTAAATCCAGAGATGGAAATGATCTTAGTAACTACCAGTCTTTGCTGTCATCCTTTTCATCCACTGTTACACTTGCAAAAAAGGCATTCTATCAAAGCAAGACTGAGAGCGCCACTGACAGTAGAAAACTTTTTTCTACTTTCAAATCTCTTCTCAATCCTCCACCACCACCATCAACTACTTCACTGTCAGCAAATGACTTTGCAACATTTTTCACTGAAAAAGTTGCTAAAATAAGTGCTCAGTTTGATGCTCCTATAAGGAGGGCTCTGCCTTGTGTCAGTATGACCGCATCATTTGACTCTTTCTCTCCTCTTGATGAGGAAGCAGTCTCTCAATTGCTTCAGCGATGTCGTCCAACAACATGCCCATTAGATCCTGTCCCGTCCACTCTTCTACAGTCTATCTCACCCGCTGTTCTACCAGCAGTCACACATGTATTTAATGCTTCACTCAGTTCTGGAATAGTTCCTTATTCTTTTAAACAGGCTAGGGTTACACCTCTGCTAAAGAAAAGTACACTTAATCCAACTGAGGTGAAGAACTACAGACCTGTCTCCCTTCTTCCTTTCTTGTCAAAGGTTTTGGAGAAAGTGGTCTTCAAGCAAGTTTGTGACTTTCTTCATCAGAATAATCTACTAGACCCTATGCAGTCTGGTTTCAAGAGTGGCCATTCTACTGAAACTGCTCTTCTGTCTGTGACTGAAGCATTGAGAGTAGCTAAGTCCTCTGCTCAGTCAGTATTAATTCTACTAGATTTATCTGCAGCCTTTGATACTGTTAACCATGACATTCTCTTATCTATACTATCTGAACTGGGAATTTCTGGAAAAGCTCTTGACTGGTTTAAATCTTACCTTAAAGGGCGTTCTTTCAACGTGTCTTGGCAGGGACAGGTATCCAAGTCTCATGACCTCACCACAGGTGTGCCTCAGGGATCAGTATTAGGACCCTTGCTTTTCTCTATTTACACCACTTCCTTAGGTGATACCATTCGCTCCCATGGATTTGATTATCACTGTTATGCAGACGACACTCAACTTTACCTGTCTTTCCCACCTGATGACTCTAGTGTTTCCCACCGGATTTCTGCATGCCTTAAGGATATTTCAGCCTGGATGAAAGATTGGCACCTTCAGCTTAATCTCTCAAAAACAGAGTTTTTGGTGTTTCCAGCTAAAACAGCTATTCCCCAACAGATTAACATCCAGCTTGACTCAACTTCACTGACCCCAACTAGATCGGCACGAAACTTGGGCGTTGTAATTGATGACCGACTTAATTTTTCTGAGCATATAGCTTCTATTGCAAAATCATATCGGTTTATGCTTTGCAACATTAGGAAGATCAGACCTTATATGACACAAGATTCCACACAACTTCTTGTTCAGACCATGGTCATCTCTAAGCTGGACTATTGTAATTCACTATTAGCTGGCTGTGTAACAAGATCATTACAGCTGATTCAAAATGCTGGAGCACGCCTGGTCTTCAATCAGCCAAAGAGGACACATGTAACTCCTCTCCTAGTTACTCTCCATTGGCTCCCTGTAGTAGCCAGAATTAAATTTAAATCTCTCACTTTGGCCTATAGGACACTAACTAGATCTGCTCCTAGTTATTTTAATTCAATAATCAAGCCTTACATCCCCAACCGCCCACTGCGGTCTTCTGGTGAGCGTATGTTGTGTCGACCAGTCATGAAAACTGGGTCTAATTCCAGACTCTTTTCTTCAGTGGTTCCATGTTGGTGGAATGAACTGCCCAGTGCTCTCCGTTCCTGTGGTAGTTTTGGGTCGTTTAAGAGGGGTCTAAAGACATTGCTATTCAACATATACTTAGTTGTTTAAGTGCTTATGTGTTATGGTTAATATAATGTTGTTTTATTTTAATTGGGCTGTTAATTAATTTGACATTATTGTTTATTATTGATATTCTCCTTAATGTAGTCTTAGCATGTCATTGTTTTTATATTATTGATTGAATTGACATTATTGTTTTATTATTGCCTTTCCCCTTTTTTACATTGCTTTTTTATTAGGCTATTGATTGAATTGATATTATTGTGTACTACAACTATTCTCCTTACTATATTTGACCTACATTTTAATCTGTTCCCTGTTCAATTTAAAATATTATTATGTTGTTTTGTATTTATGTGTCGCTTTGGACAAAGGCGTCTGCTAAATACATAACCATAACCATAACCATAATTAATGTAAATTAATCGCATGCATCCATTTTTTGCTATGAACATATCTTAAAAACAAGTTTGGCAGATGAGTCAATCAATGAACAGCCAAACCAACATTACTGACTTTAAAGCATCTCTCTCTCTTATTATAATTTTCCCTATGGGTCAGCATAATACCTGGGGTCCGATGTTTAGCATGATAAATGCAAATGACTGAAGTTCCCACTCACTGTCAATGACCCTAACATCAAGGTAATGTGTGGAATACCACCTATGATTTATCATTTTTTTGGTCATTCAAACATGTCAATTTTTATTCACATAATTACTAGGGTGTTGCCTTTTCTATGCAGTAGGTGGCAGTCCAGGATGAGAAATAGCAGTTAAAGAAAATAAACTAAATAGTAGGAACAAAGAAATTAAAGCAGCATAGCCTTCAAGTGCAAACAGAAATGTAATGTGTGAAGTTATTGGAATGGGAATAAACCACCTTCTACATACTTCTGAACATTTTGTTTCAAGTGTGCAACAAATGTAGTCAATTCATTAAGGGAGTTTGTCGGTTAGTTAGTTAGGTAAGGGATAATGTATAGAACGCCGGTCATTATTGGTAAAATAAGTTTTTCCGCACCAGTGGAGAGGTCTTGCTTCGCCCTGAAGGGACTTATTTTTCCAATAATGACCGGCATTCTATACATTATTGCTTATTATACAGCTACTTGCCAAAACGAAAAAATAAACTCCTTACATTTATTTGTTACCGTTTCGTTGTGGCTTTGCTGAAAACCAAATAATTCGCAACACATGCTGAACTTGAATCAAACGTTCTTTAGAACACAGCTGATCAACCGTCTGCCTTCACTTTTGAATGACAATCCATTGCCATTGACAGCGGTCATTATTGCAGAGGTCCTTAGACGAAAATAATGACCAGTAGAGCTTTGGGAAATCCCATTCAAATCAATGGAGCACTCTACTTGCATTGTGAAGAGCTAATAACAGAGTGGAAGTGGCCAATGAGCTGAAGAGAGCTAAATATACTGAAATAGCAGAGGAGGCAGCTAAGCGAGGTTGGAGTGCACGATTAAGGCCTATTGAAATCGGTGCACGTGGGTTTGTGGCCAGATCTGCTATTGGCTTGCTGTCTGAATTGGGCATTTGTGGTCGAAGTCTAAGGCAGGTGGTTAGTAACATGTCTTTAGCAGCAGAACGGGCAAGCGAATGGTTGTGGGTAAGGAGAAGTTACCCTTCCTGGGGCGCAAGCTAAGGTAAGCTAACGGGCTCATTTGTTTTGGTCGTGGGTAAGGAGAAGTTAACCTTCCTGGGGCGCAAGCTAAGGTAAGCTAACTGGCTCATTTGTTTTGGTTGTGGGTAAGGAGAAGTTACCCTTCCTGGGGCGCAAGCTAAGGTAAGCTAACTGGCTCATTTGTTTTGTGTTTGTGATGGACTGTGCCTAGGTTGATGGTACTTGGCTAAGGTTCTTTATGGTTTATGGTTCAGTCCGCATCAACGGGACGGACCGACCTAGCCAACTTAGACCATGCCTAGGTTGGTTAAGGGTATTTGGATGCTTGTTGTGGTAATATGGGGCAGCATGGGGCGTAAGCTAACTGCTAACTGCTGGCTAATTTGTTTTGTGTTTGGGATGGGGCCTAAGCTAACGGGCTAAGCTAACTGGCTAATTTGTTTTGTGTTTGTGATGGGCTGTGCCTAGGGTGATGGTTGGTTGGCCAAGGTTTTTATGGTTATGGTTCAGTCCACATCAACGGGACGGACCAACCTAGCCAACCTTGACCATGCCTGGGCTGGTTAAGAGTATTTTGGGTATTGGATATTTCAATATGGTAATATGGTGTCAGCATGGAGGGGAGTGTCTCCAGGACGCTGGTTTCACTGTTAAGCCTTCATGAGGTGTCGTGGGCCTAACTTAACGAAACATCGGTGAATGAGGGTGCCCACTTGATAACCCCAATGACATGCCGCATACTATATAGGCTACTGCTGTTGGATAGGCCATTTGTATTGTGCTTGTGACCATTTGTTGGCGGATTTGTGGGTAGTGTGCTTTTTAAAGTTAAACTTGAGCAGGGGCTTCTGAATTTGTTTTTACCTTGGATTTTGGCACAAGGGATTTTAACATCTAATCCTGTGTATTAATGTAATATATAATATAATAATCGGTCATAGGGTAGGCTCAGCAAAACGTTGACAAGGCTGGCGGCTAGCAGTATTATCATCAGTGAGCTAACTCGTAGGCCTAACTCCAGATTGTTTTGCATTGAGTTGCTACTTCAGACTTGACAAACTCCTATGAAGGAAACGGAAATTCCCAGTGTTTGGAATAACGCCGTTTAAAAGAACACACACACACACAACAGCTAAAATAGAGATTCAACGAAACAGCAGAGGTCAGGAGCAATCCGATGAAAAGTTGGCATTTTCAAGGTGGAGATATAAGCACTACTTCAAATTCATTGTGGTCAAAGGCAAGAACGTGCATGTAATGTGTACATTATGTCCAGAAGCGAAGACTTTGTCGACTTCCGTTGTAAGCAACTCGAATTTAATGAAGCATCTCACACTCATCTAAAGCTAGTGGCCAAAAACACCGATACCTCCACCACAGATGATAGCTCGCCATCCACTAGCAAAGAAGGACTCGGAGCAAAGTCCTCCAAGCAGCAAAAGCTAGATCTTACTGCTTCACAACAAAAACATATGACACAGGCTGAAGTCAACCGTAGGTCTGTCGATGTGCAATATCTTGAATTTCCCCTTGGGGATCAATATTCAATATATAAGTATCTATCTATCTATCTATATAGAAAGTTATGTAGCCTACAAACACCTGTCTGTTCTACTCATTTCAAGTGGCTGCTCAAAACTGCTCAAAAAATCCAAATTCTTTGACATATAGCAACTTTTTTTTTTTACCAGTAACGCAAATAGTTACTTTCCCTTGTAACGAGTTACTATTATCATAGAGTAATTCAGTTACTAACTCAGTTACTTTTTGGAACAAGTAGTGAGTAACTATAACTAATTACTTTTTTAAAGTAATGTTCCCAACACTGGAAATTCCTTACTGCAGAAATAGTAGATTGATGCTCCTGTCAAGAGTAGGCCTATTGGTCTGGGCGTTCTTTTTAAAACATAGGCCTAGGCTAAATGTGTTCTTTTTAAAAGCTAGCCTAGGCTAAATGTTTCATTCAAAGCAGTGCTTTCTCGTCTGCCTTCAGTCACGATAGCCAGACTGCACTGGGTCAAATGTCACTATGAAATGCGATTAATCAGCGTTACATTTTTAACGTGTTATTATTTCTGTAATTAATTCATTGAAATCAACTTGTTATTTTGACAGCCCTAGTAAAAAGCAAATGAAAACAGAATGTGATAATCTGAAAATCTCGTAAACTCATATTTAGCTGCAAAAAGAATGGAGACAACATATAAAATGTTGAAAATGACATATGACTATTTTGCGAAATAAATATGTTAATTTTGAATTTGATACCAGCAACACGTTTTAAAAAAAAGTTGCGATGAGGCCAAGAAAGTGTTGGAAAATTTGTGTATAAATACCACCGTCTTATCTGGGCCTGAGCTGGTTTAAAATGGACTGAGATTAAGTGAAAAAAGGTCCTGTGGTGAGATCAATCAACATTTCCTATTCTTTTTGGAAATCATGGACTCCTCTGAGCTAAAGAGGAGAGGGCCTGTCCAACTTATAGTGCTCAGTTCAAAACCCAGCATCTATGACGGTGTGGAAGTGCATTAGTGCCTACAGCATGGGCATCTTGCACATCTGGCAAGGCACCATCAATTCTGAATCATGGTTTTGAGCAACATATACTGCCATCCAGGCAATGTCTTTGTCGGGGAAGACCTTGAATATTTCAGATAAACAATGCCAAAATGAATTCTGCACATATTTAAGCAGTACTTCTCCATAGAGGAAGAGCCCAGGGGCTAAAATGGCCTGTCTGCAGTCCAGACCTGTCTAATTGGGTGCATCATGGAATGAAAAACATGGTTAAGAATACCCCATACTGTTGAGCAACTGAAATCCCATCGGGCCGGAATGAGACATTTCATTCTCAAAACTCTACAAACTGGTCTCCTCAGTTCCTAAACATTTACAGGATGTTGTTAAATGAAGAGGTGAAGCAGCACAGTGGTAAACAAGGCATAAAGTCCACACACACACACACACACGCCATATAAAGGCATTAAGCTTCTCTTAAAGGTCTGTTAGTAATGCATGCCCCCATCCCCCAACATGTTGCTGGCCTCAAATTCAAAATGAACATGTACACTGCAAAAACTGCTTATCTAACAAAATCTAACCAAGTGTTATTAATCTTATATCAAGATAAAAAAAACTAGTTGGTATTCTTTTCAGTATAAAGAGACTTACCTAGCGCTTTCTTGTGAAATCATTTGACTTAATTAAAAAAAAAATTGACTTATTTTAAGACATCTCATCTTGAAAACAAGCAAATTTGTCTGCCAGTGCGTTAAGCAAATTTGTCCTAAAAACAAGCAAATTTTTCTGCCAGTGCGTTGAGCAAATTTGTCTTGATAAGACTCCTTAAAATAAGTTAAAGTCTTCTTAAATTAAGTCAAAATGATCTTTTGAGAGGGCGCTAGGTAAGTCTTTTCATACTAAAAACAATACCAAATAGATTTTTTAATCTTAATATAAGATCAATAACACTTGGTTAGAATTCATTTTTTGCAGTGTATTTTCCATGAAATAGTCAACATCTTCATGTTCAACCCTAACCCTAACCTTAACCCTAATTCTACATTCCCTAACCCTAACCCTAACCCAGCGGAGGGATGTGTTGATTGAGCTGACTGGCTGATTTGTGTTGGGAGTTTGTGAGTGACTTTCCAAATCACTGACTATTTTTTAGGACGTGTGTGTGTTTCTGGCAGAGAGTGTGACTGACATAAATGTGTGTGTGTTTCTGGCAGAGTGTGACTGACATAAATGTGTGTGTGTTTCTGGCAGTGAGTGTGACTGACATGAATGTGTTTGTGTTTTGCAGTCCAGCAGTGGCCATGCCATTCGGCTGTTTACATCTCGGGGAGAAGAAGGACTTCCACAGCCCCGCGGAGGTGACTGACAAGTATGACCTGGGCCAGATCGTCAAATCGTACGTACACACACACACATCCTGCTGCATCACACACACACACACACGTATGACCTGGGCCAGATCATCAAATCGTACGTACACACACACACACACACGTATGACCTGGGCCAGATCGTCAAATCGTACGTACACACACACACACACACACACACACACACGTATGACCTGGGCCAGATCGTCAAATCGTAAGTACCATGTCCCACACATCCTGCTGCATCACACACACACACACACACACACACACACACACACACACACACACACACACATCCTGATCCATGTACAGCATCACACACACACACACACACACACACACACACACACACATCCTGCTGCATCACAAACACACACACACACACACACACACACACACACACACGTCAAGTCAAGTCAAGTTGACAAATTGACAATAAAGCCGACTTGACTTGACACACACACACACATCCTGCTGCATCACACACACACACACACACACACACATCCTGATCCATGCACAGCATCACACACACACACACACACACACACACAAACACACATACATCACACACTCACACACACACATCCTGATCCATACACAGCATCATACACACACACACACACACACATTCTGTCTCAGTGTCCACTATGTCCCTATGTGTGCCCCTATGTGTGTGTGTGCCTATGTGTGTGTGTGTGTGCCTATGTGTGTGTGTGCCCCTATGTGTGTGCCCCTATGTGTGTGCCTATGTGTGTGCCCCTATGTGTGTGTGTGTGTGCCCCTATGTGTGTGCCTGTGTGTGTGTGCCTATGTGTGTGCCCCTTTGTGTGTGTGCCCCTATGTGTGTGCCCCTATGTGTGTGCCTATGTGTGTGCCCCTATGTGTGTGTGCCTGTGTGTGCCCCTATGTGTGTGCCTGTGTGTGTGTGTGCCCCTATGTGTGTGTGTGCGCCCCTATGTGTGTGCCTATGTGTGTGCCTGTGTGTGTGTGCCCCTATGTGTGTGCCTATGTGTGTGTCTATGTGTTTGTGCCTATGTGTGTGCCTATGTGTGTGTGCCCCTATGTGTGTGTGTGTGCATATGTGTGTGCCTATGTGTGTGTGCCCCTATGTGTGTGTGCCCCTATGTGTGTGCCTATGTGTGTGCGCCCCTATGTGTGTGCCTATGTGTGTGCCTATGTGTGTGTGCCCCTATGTGTGTGTGTGCCCCTATGTGTGCCCCCCTATGTGTGTGCCCCTATGTGTGTGTCTATGTATGTGCCTGTTATGAATCCAATAAACATGAAAATGGAAACACAACATAAGAAAGGCCCAGGAGTCAGGAATAAGAAAAATATAAATGTTAATTTATTTTGGACGAACTGAGACTTCAGCAACGATGCCAATGCTTCGAAAGCACAGTAATAAATAACTAAAAACAGATTCTAGCAAGCTTCCTAACCTTCTAATAGTTTTAAGCAAATACTATCTTACCTCCTCGAAATAAAAATGCGTGAGTCTTCCGCACGGCTTACCTTCTACACTAACGTCCAGCTATTCTAATGTGGGAAAACAAACAAAAAATTCACCGGCCCGTCACCAGTTACAATGGTCAGTTTCGAAAAACGAGAAAAAGAAAAGACAATTTGTGAGCAGAGTAGCGAAACGGCGAGAATAGAATCTGTATCTGAATCGGTCTGTAAACAGCGTGTGATCCGAGATCGAGCTGCGGCCATGTTGGAAAAGGCAGCTTTTATAGGCAGGCCAACTCGCAGACGCCAGCACACCTGCACACAATAAGGGGTAATGACAGGTAGAGAGAATACAGGTAGAGGGTGAGACTAGAACAGCCAAGTAGGCTACACAAGGGCACGTAACACCCCCACCGATAAGAATAAGTTGGAGGGCAAAATTATGGTATCAATAACATGTACCCAGTAAATACATAATTGCACCAAAGATATAAAAAGATAGATATATAAAAAAAAAAGGTATACTTATCCTAAACAAGTGGAGAGACTTCTTTTCCCGAATAAGAGCTCATCCTGCAGATGATAAACACAGTTAATATCTCCCGACAATTTATTACCACTAATGAAATGGGTTATACGCGAGATAACGCGTCAGCGACCAGATTGTCCCGACCACGAATGTGTTTAATGACGATGTTGAAGCCCTGAAGAACAAGACTCCAACGCATAAGTCTTTGATTGTTATTGCACATTCGGTTCAAGAACGTCAAGGGGTTGTGGTCGGTAAAAACTGTAACTGTGGCAGCGCCGCCGACATAGACTTCAAAGTGCTGCAGCGCGAGCACCAGCGCAAGCGCTTCCTTTTCGATAGTGGAATATGCGCGCTGGTAATGAATGAATTTGTGCGAGAAGAAAGCAACGGGGTGTTCCAGACCATCAGCACCACGCTGACACAGGACAGCGCCAGCGCCTACATCACTCGCGTCTATTGTGACAGAGAAAGGCAGATTAAAATCTGGCGCGGCCAATACTGGCGCAGTGGTGAGGAGAGCTTTCACGGAGTCAAACGCAGACTGACAAGTATCACTCCATTTGAAGACACGCTTCGTGCTCAACAAGTCGGTCAGTGGGGCAGCCACGGTCGAGAAGTTTTTGCAGAACGACCTATAGTACCCGACCATGCCGAGGAAGCGGCGTAAATCTCGTCGGGTGGTCGGAGCTGGAAAATTCGTGATGGCCTCAACTTTTGCTTGGACGGGGCGAACCTGCCCACGCCCAATGATTTTACCGAGGTAGATGACGGATGCCTGGCCGAAGACGCACTTTGCCAAGTTAACGGTTAATTCAGCGCGAGACAGACGGTGAAAAACTGTGGAAAGATGTTCTATATGTTCACGCCAGGTGGCGCTATATACGAGGAGGTCGTCTAAATAGGCCTCACAGTTTGGGACACCATCTAAGACATTATTAGCCAAGAGCTGAAATGTGGCGGCAGAATTTCGAAGGCCGAAAGGCATGCGGACGTACTGCAAGAAATGGTCTGGTGTGGCAAAACCTAAGATCTCCTTGGCACACTCGGTTAATGGGACCTGCCAATAGCCCTTAAGAAGGTCCAATTTACTAACATGGTTGGCGGGACCCAAGCGGTCAACGCAGTCATCCATACGGGGTAGCGGGAAACTGTCTGCTTTTGTTACAGCATTTACGCGTCTGAAATCGGTACAAAAACTAAATGTACCATCGGGCTTTGGAACTAACAGACATGGTGAGCTCCAGGGGCTGGAGCTGGGTTCAGCAATATTGTTCTCGAGCATGTAATGAACCTCCTGCCTAAGTATCTGGCGCTTCAAAGGGTTGGGCGATATGGATGTTGTTTAATTGGCCTACTGCATTCAACTTCGATGTCGTGTGTGATGGCAGTTGTACAGCGAGGAATATCAGTAAACAAATCCTTGTGTGACAAAATGAATGCTGACAGATCAGCGGACTCAGGAGCAGAGAGATGAGAGAGAAATGAAGGGAGATCTGCGAGTATTTCAGAGTTTTTAAGTCTGCCTTCGACCACCTCCATAGGAGGGCCGGGAACGTCGGGAGGCGCTTCTGAAACAACGGTGACAGTTTCAGCACCATGTGCCGTGGACAGCAACGGAGCTGGGCTGTCATTTTGAGGAGAAACGGATGAGTCAGAGTTTGGAGATGACATCACCCTGGGCTGTCGCACATGATATGGCTTTAACCTGTTCGCGTGGCAGAGTGTGGATTTTTTTTCTGCGGTCCGGCGTGGCGATAACGTAATTTAGATCACCTAGCCTACGTTCCACGCGGTAAGGACCTGTATAACGCGCCTGCAAAGCAGAACCGAGGACTGGTAACAACACCATTACCTGGTCGCCTGGAACAAAGTGGTGGGCGACGGCCTTGCGGTCGTACAGTTTTTTCATCCTCATCTGAGAAACATCGAGGTTCTCTTTGGCTAACTGACAGGCACGCTGCAACCTGTAACGCATTTTGGAAACGTAGTCAGAGAGATCGTGATAATTAGTGGTTTCAGTGAGCCACGCTTCTTTCAACACTTTTAAAGGGCCACGCACGGAGTGGCCGAAGACGAGCTCAGCAGGGCTAAAGCCCAAACTCTCCTGGACCACTTCTCGTATGGCAAAGAAGACCAGCGGAATTCCTTCATCCCAGTCGTGCTCAAATTCGTGACAGTATGTTGCCAACATGTTCTTAAGGGTCTGGTGGAACCTCTCTAGCGCCCCCTGCGACTGCGGATGGTAGCTGCTAGAGATAACGTGTTTTATTGCTAGCTGTTCCATGACCTGTCTGAATATGTTGGACAGAAAGTTCGTTCCGCGATCGGTCTGGACGACTTTGGGGAGACCGAATATAGAGAAGAACTTCAACAAGGCTTTGACAACGAGAGGCGTCGTTATCCATCTCAGAGGGACGGCCTCAGGGAAACGAGTTAAGCTGCACATTATTGTGAGCAAATAAACATTACCAGACTTGGTACGGGACAAAGGGCCCACGCAGTCCAGTAGCACCCGCTCAAACGGTTCGGAGGAGACCGGAATTGGCTGCAACGGAGCAGGCTGGATAATTTGATTAGGTTTGCCTATGACCTGACATGGATGGCATGTGTTACAGTATCTGGCGACATCACGCCTAACACCTGGCCAAAAGAAATGGCGGAGGAGACGGTCAGCGGTCTTATTAATGCCTAGATGTCCGGAGAAATGATGGTCGTGGGCTAAACGCAAAATCTCCTCCCTATAAGGAGCTGGCACAACAATTTGATTAACAACATGCCACGTATCGCGCGCTGGAGCAGTCAACGGTCTCCACTTGCGCATTAAAACACCGTCTTGTACAAAATATCCGTGGGGACTGAACTCAACATCACGCTCAGACATTGCCTCGGAAAATAACGAGGTGAGAGAGGGATCTTTCTTTTGCTCAATTATAAGCTGATCACGGCTAAGAGCTGATTTACGTGAGGCTGAGGGAGAAATATCAGACGGCTGTGCATTAACAGACGAGAAAGGACGGGCAATGAAAGTATCATATAAGTCGATCTCGTCGGGTTTGGAATCGTCAAGAACAGCGCGCTGTGCCATGGCACGTGTGACCACACTGGACGGAAAACTTCAGGATATGCTGTGGGCAAATCAACATCGCCTGAGGCAGCTGGAGATACAATAGGTGATGAGAATATTTTTCCCCCACAAAGGTCATTTCCGAGTAGCATCGCAACGCCTTCTACTGGAAGAGAGGGGCGGACACCTACAATTACATCACCGGTGATTAAATCGGAAGAGAGGGATACCTTGTGTAAAGGCACATTCACATAGCCCATTTCAAATCCTCTGACCAAGACACTATCTCCAGTACTTACCTACTGAAAAAACCAGCCTGACCAGCTAAAGGTGGTTTGCTGGTTGACCAGCTTGTTGACCAGCTTGTTTGACCACCCTATGATGGTTGACCAGCTAGACCAGCAAATCTCTTGCGAAAACATACCTTCAGCTGGTTTAACCACCTAACGATGGAAATTCAGCTGGTTTTGCTTGTCGTACCACCTCAAGCTGGTCATTTTAGCTGGTGTTGCTGGTCTACACTGCTGGTTTAACTGGCCATGCCAGCTTATGTTGGTCAAACCAGCATGACCATCTTACACCAACAATGTCAAGCTTGGCAGGCTGGTCACCAGCATGACCATCTTGCACCAGCTGTATCCCAAACGACAGGCTGGTCAAACCAGCATGACCAGCTTCCTCACATGGTCACGCCAGCATATCCAGCTGGTGGTCCAACCAGCTACACCAGCAAAGACCAGCAAGAGCTGGAAGAAAACCAGCAAAGACCAGCTTAAACCAGCTATAACCAGCTACCAGCATAAGCTGGTTTCTAGCTGTTTTTTTCAGCAGGGTTGTATCGTCGCTGAAAGGCAAAACGTCTTTTAATAAAAAGCTTTGCGAAGCGCCTGTGTCGCGTTACAATTTTATGTGAACACGCTTATCAGGCATTCCAGGTAAAGCGACGGTTCCGTCAGTAATAAAGGGTGCAAATGACGATAAAGAGCTCGTGGCTTGCTCTGTAGTTGCATAAGAGAGTTTAATCTCGTTTTTGGGGAAATTGGAGGTGCACAGGGCAGTTTCAGTTTTCAGTGGCCGAGCAGGCTGTGTCTGCCAATATATGGCCACGCTTTTTACAGTAGACACAGGTAGGCTGGGTAGACTTAAATGAGGACGCAACTTTGTCAGAGTTTGGAGACGGGGAGTGGGCTGCATCAGGCGCTGGGTCTCTAACCTGTCTGTTCGGCTTTGAGGAGCTACTTTTCACGGTGAGCGTAAGATCGCGCTTGTGGGCAAAAGCATACTCGTCCGCAAGCACGGCCGCTGTGGCGGGTGTTAAATCTTTGTGTTCGCTTACGTGCGTAGCAACGTTTTGTAGAAGACAGTTAGTAAAATCCTCTACGATAAGCAGGTTACGCACACACACACCCGCGCACACACGCACACACACACGCACACACGCACACGCGCACACACACGCACGCACACGCACACACGCACACGCACACACACACGCACACACGCACACACACACACACACACACACACACACACACACAGAGCCTCGAAAGTGGTTACATTTTGTGAGGAGAGCCAGCGGTCGAATAGCAGCTCTTTTTCCCAAAACTCGACGTAGGTTTGCGCTTCAGGTTTTTGAAATTTGCAGAATTTTTGCCGGTAGGCTTCTGGAACGAGAGAATAAATCCGTAGCACTGCCTGCTTGACTTTCGCATAATCAGAAGCATCAGCAAGCGGTAACGACAAATAAGCTTCCTGTGCCTTACCGGTAAACACGCATTGCAAAACCATAGTCCAAACTGCATTAGGCCACTTCAAAGTCGTAGCCACACGCTCGAAGTGCGCGAAGAATTTGTCGACTTCTTTTTCATTGTACGACTCTGATATTACGGGCAACTCAGGCTGAGGCTGAATACCGGCCTCTCTAGCCCGTATTTCCAACTCTTTTAAACGGACTGCCTTTTCAAGCTCCAATTCTTTTAACTTGATCTCATGTTCTCTCTTTTCTTTTAATTTAACCTGCTCCCATGCGAGTTCTTTTTCTTTTAACTCGAGACGCTTCCAGTCAAGTGAAGACTTAGTGGGAGAGGCTGGAGGATCGGTAACAATTTTCAGAGCCTCACCAAACACTCCCTGAGCATGCAAGGCCTCAATTAAGTGTCTTTGAAGGTCGGCTTTGTTTAAACCACTACGTACCTCGATTGTATAATGACCTGCAACACGCAACAATTCATCGCGAGTTATAGTAAGCAGGCCTTCCTGCGTAGGCGCTTTTGTGTACTCTTCTAAATCGAACATGTTGCGAGAGCAAAACTGAACAAACGAACAAACGTGTTTCAGACAAAAAGGCTACCGCAACTACTCACAAAACTCCTGGGATTTCGAAAAATATTGAATCAATTAACAGACTAAATGCTGGTGTATTTTAACAATAAACACTGCAAAGGGAACAAAGGACACGCGTGTCAGCCACTGCGCGGCAGCGGGGAAACACCAGAAAAAAAATTGACAACTATCGGGCGGATTTTCGACCGTCGAAATTTTTCAAGTAATTAGCCAATTAATGAATCAATTAATTCCTCCCGGACGAGCCCCCATTTATGTTATGAATCCAATAAACATGAAAATGGAAACACAACATAAGAAAGGCCCAGGAGTCAGGAATAAGAAAAGTATAAATGTTAATTTATTTTGGACGAACTGAGACTTCAGCAACGATGCCAATGCTTCGAAAGCACAGTAATAAATAACTAAAAACAGATTCTAGCAAGCTTCCTAACCTTCTAATAGTTTTAAGCAAATACTATCTTACCTCCTCGAAATAAAAATGCGTGAGTCTTCCGCACTGCTTACCTTCTACACTAACGTCCAGCTATTCTAATGTGGGAAAACAAACAAAAAATTCACCGGCCCGTCACCAGTTACAATGGTCAGTTTCGAAAAACGAGAAAAAGAAAAGACAATTTGTGAGCAGAGTAGCGAAACGGCGAGAATAGAATCTGTATCTGAATCGGTCTGTAAACAGCGTGTGATCCGAGATCGAGCTGCGGCCATGTTGGAAAAGGCGGCTTTCATAGGCAGGCCAACTCGCAGACGCCAGCACACCTGCACACAATAAGGGGTAATGACAGCCAAGTAGGCTACACAAGGGCACGTAACAGTGCCTATGTGTGTCTATGTGTGTGCCTGTGCCGTTCTCTGCAGGGAGGAGTTCTGTGAGATCTTCAGGGCCAAAGACAAGAGCACGCTGAAGATGTACACCTGCAAGAGGTTCCTGAAGAAGGACGGGAGGAAAGTGCGGAAAGCTGCAAAGAATGAAATCTTCATCCTACAGATGTAAGTGTTCTAAAAATGAAATCTTCATCCTGCAGAAGTGTTCTAAGGTCCTAGAAGTGTTCTAAGGTCTCACACTAATCACAGAGTAAGTGTTCTATTTTTCCCTCAGGCTAATTCAGAGCACATTTGTAGTGTTGAGGAGCATAGTGTTGTACTGAGGAGCATAGTGTTGTACTGAGGAGCTGAGGAGCGTAGTGTTGTACTGAGGAGCTGAGGAGCGTAGTGTTGAGCTGAGGAGTGTAGTGTTGTACTGAGGAGCGTAGTGTTGTACTGAGGAGCTGAGGAGCGTAGTGTTGAGGAGCTGAGGAGTGTAGTGTTGTACTGAGGAGTGTAGTGTTGAGGAGCGTAGTGTTGAGGAGTGTAGTGTTGTACTGAGGAGCGTAGTGTTGAGGAGCGTAGTGTTGAGGAGCGTAGTGTTGAGGAGTGTAGTGTTGAGGAGCGTAGTGTTGAGGAGTGTAGTGTTGAGGAGTGTAGTGTTGAGGAGCGTAGTGTTGAGGAGTGTAGTGTTGAGGAGTGTAGTGTTGTACTGAGGAGCGTAGTGTTGAGGAGCGTAGTGTTGTGCTGAGGAGCGTAGTGTTGTACTGAGGAGCTGAGGAGCGTAGTGTTGTACTGAGGAGCGTAGTGTTGAGGAGCTGAGGAGCGTAGTGTTGTACTGAGGAGCGTAGTGTTGAGGAGCTGAGGAGCGTAGTGTTGAGGAGCTGAGGAGCGTAGTGTTGAGCTGAGGAGCGTAGTGTTGAGGAGCTGAGGAGCGTAGTGTTGAGCTGAGGAGCGTAGTGTTGAGGAGCATAGTGTTGAGGAGCGTAGTGTTGAGCTGAGGAGCGTAGTGTTGAGGAGCGTAGTGTTAAGCTGAGGAGCGTAGTGTTGAGGAGCGTAGTGTTGAGCTGAGGAGCGTAGTGTTGAGGAGCTGAAGAGCGTAGTGTTGTACTGAGGAGTGTAGTGTTGAGCTGAGGAGTGTAGTGTTGAGCTGAGGAGCGTAGTGTTGTACTGAGGAGCGTAGTGTTGAGCTGAGGAGTGTAGTGTTGAGCTGAGGAGCATAGTGTTGAGCTGAGGAGCGTAGTGTTGAGGAGCTGAGGACCTTAGTGTTGAGGAGCGTAGTGTTAAGCTGAGGAGCGTAGTGTTGAGGAGCGTAGTGTTGAGGAGTTGAGGAGCGTAGTGTTGAGGAGTGTAGTGTTGAGCTGAGGAGCGTAGTGTTGAGGAGCGTAGTGTTGAGCTGAGGAGTGTAGTGTTGAACTGAGGAGCGTAGTGTTGAGGAGCTGAGGAGTGTAGTGTTGAGCTGAGGAGCGTAGTGTTGAGCTGAGGAGCGTCGTGTTGAGGAGCTGAGGAGCGTAGTGTTGAGGAGCGTAGTGTTGAGCTGAGGAGTGTAGTGTTGAGGAGCTGAGGAGCGTAGTGTTGAGGAGCGTAGTGTTGAGGAGCTGAGCAGCGTAGTGTTGAGGAGCGTAGTGTTGAGCTGAGGAGCGTAGTGTTGAGGAGCTGAGGAGTGTAGTGTTGAACTGAGGAGCGTAGTGTTGAGGAGCTGAGGAGCGTAGTGTTGAGCTGAGGAGCGTAGTGTTGAGGAGCGTAGTGTTGAGCTGAGGAGTGTAGTGTTGAGGAGCTGAAGAACGTAGTGTTGAGCTGAGGAGCGTAGTGTTGAGCTGAGGAGTGTAGTGTTGTACTGAGGAGACAAACACACACCCACACACACACACAAACATACACACACACACACCAGATACACAAACTGCCCTTATGACTCACACTTCTCTTTGTCTCCTTCTCAGGGTGAAGCACCCCAACATTCTCCAGCTGGTGGACGTCTATGAAACCAGAAAAGAGTACTTCCTCTTTTTGGAGCTGTAAGTACTTCCTCTTCCTGGAGCTGTAATACTGCATTCATGACACATCCTGACCTCCGACTCAAAAAAGATGACTTGAACACAGAGTTGGATGACTTGAACACAGAGTCGGTTCAGATTTTTGCTCAAAAACTTTTCAGGCAGAAATCTTGTACCCAGAGTTACCTGATTTGACGTCAAAATCATACTTTCCAATCTCAATGGCATCCATTGCAACAAGACACAAACCCCACTCTCACAACAACACAACAAGACACAAACCCCACTCTCACAACAACACAACAAGACACGAACCCCACTCTCATTACAACACAACAACACAACATTACAACACAACAAGAGTGAACCCCACTCTCATTACAACACAACAACACAAAAAGAGATAGGGTTCGGTGAAGGGAAAATGATCTTTTAGGGGCAAGATCGCCTAGAGTGCGCTGGCCAATTGGGTCGGAACAGACTGGTGCTGGGAGTGAGGGAAAACTGTCTTGTGTCGGAGGGTAGTATAAAAGAAAAAGGAACATAGAGGAAACAAACAAAAAAAGTGAGAACTGGTGTAGACTGTGTAAAAAAATAAAGTAATAATAAGTGCGTAATATAATTGTATAATAAATGTGTGATACATGTGTAAAAACTGTGTAATAACTGATAAATGTGTGATAACTGTGTAATAACTGTATAATAACCATGTAGTAGGGGATTGGGGCTAAGAGAAGTAGGGGTTAGGAATTGGGACTGGGGGAGAGGTTAGGGTTAGGACTGGGGAAAGGTTAAAATTAGAGATTAGGGTTGGGTTAGGGATTGGTACTGGGTTAAGGTTAGGAGTTGGGACAGGGGGAGGGGTAAGGGCTAGGGAAGGGTTGGGGTTAGAGAATGGGGCTGGGGGAAGGGGTTAGGGATTGGGACTGGGTTAGGGTCAGGAGTTGGGACTGGGGGAGAGGGATAAGTAGGAAATAGGGGCTAAGTCCAGATAAGTGCTAAAAATGTTTTAAAGTGCTTTTGAAAATAAGTGCTCTACAAAAAAACTTGTGAAGTGTGGGGAAACCAAAAAACTTTTAATACAGGATAAGTAAATTCACATATAAGAAATAAAAAATGATAACTAAAAACTAACCCAAAGGAACCTAGAATGAAGACAGGAAGAAAATATCTTTATTAACAGAAGGACGAGACAAAAAAGGCCAAAGAAATTAACTTTCATTTAAACCAAACGGAAAAAAATGTTTTTAGTTTACAAATCCAGAGGCGTTCTGCTCTCCTTCTTTGCGCGGTGCTCCAGCCAGGGTTGCTCTCAAGGCCACAAATGGCAAGGTTAGTGGTGTTATGAACCTGGAAATGGCCAACTAAAAGGGTTGTACGTGTGTTCCGGGAAATACTGTAAAGATGTTGTTTAAGTCTGGTGCGGATCGTGTTACCTGTTTCACCAATATACAGTAGGTGGCATTTGTGACATGTAATGATGTAAACTGCATTAGTGGTGTCCAGTGTAAGGGGTGTGTTTGGGGCTGTGCAATGGGAATGAAAGTTGGTAATAAACTGTTGGGGCTTGAAGAAGGAATCATGTGGGAGGGGCTGTGGAGGGGGTTTCCTGGAGAACCGTGACCTGATAAGTTTATCCTGTAAGTTATGGTTCTTGCGTAAAGCTGAAATGATTCTGTGGTGTTGAAAGGTGGGGTGAGAAGATTGGAGGTGCGTGAAGTGTTGTTTGAAAGTGTAATGTAAGTGTGTTGTGTAATGTGAGAAGGTTGTGGATGGGGTTCCGAGGTGGATTCAGGGGTGTCCATAGTGTGGTTTAGGATAGGGGGATCAGGGCTAGGGATTAATGATTGTGTGTTAGAATGTGTGTGGTGTGGTGATCTGTTAGAGTGAGTGGGAGCAAGAAGATGTAGAGTATCTGTTTTAATTTTGCATAAAAATCTTTTTGAATAACCATGTGTACGGAGGACTGTAAAGAGTGTTACTATCGCTTCCTGGACGTCGGCTGGAATACTGCAGATGCGATGGAATCTTATGATTTGGGATTTGATGATTGCTCGGAAGGTGTGTTTTGGGTGGTAGCTTGTTTTGTGTAAGAGTGCATGTGTGTCTGTGGGTTTGAAATATACTTTGGTACTGAGGGAGCTATGTGTTGAAGAGAGGGGTGTTAGAAAGATGGTAGTGTCTAAGAAGTTTACGGAGTGTAGGTCAATTGTGGCTTTCAGTTTAATTGTGGTGTGGTGCGTGTTGAGTGTGTGAAAGAAGTCATTGAATTAGTCTAGTGTGTGTGTCCAAGCGCCAATGATGTCGTCCAGGAAGCGATAGTAGAACAGGGGTTTGAGGGGGCATTTGGCCAGAGCTTCTTGCTCCCACTCACTCATTTAAATGTTGGCATATGCTGGTGCGAATCTTTGGCCCATGGCAGTTCCATGAATCTGTAAGAAAAGTCTGTCATCAAATTGGAAGTCGTTATGTGTAAGACAGATCTCCAATAGTTGGAGGAGAATATTGTCTGGTCTGGTGGGATCTGGATAACTTGAATTGCTTGGATGCCGGCTCTAGTGTTTATATTAGTGTATAGGCTATCCACGTCTATGGTAAAGAGGTAAGTATGGTTGGGAACTGCCATGGGCCGAATCTTGTGTATGAAGTCATATGTGTCTTTTATGTAACTGGAGTGTCTAGTGGAAAGAGGGTTGATAAAGTGATCTATAAAAAAGGAAATGTTGTAGGTGGTGGAATTGCAATCTGATACAATGGGTCTGCCGGGAGGAACCTCGGAAGGGACTGTCCACGTGTCGGGCGGCTTATGGATCTTGGGTAACAGGTAAAAAGCACGGGGTCTGGGTTGGTCTGGGCCTAAAAGGAAGTCAAAATGTTTTCTGGAGATAAAGTGATTTGAATACAACGTGTGGACTAGCTTGCGAATTTTAGTTTGTGCTTGTGGTTGTAGTGAATGAGATATGGGTGAGTAATGGAGTTGGTTCGAAAGTTGCCTGTTAGCTTCAAGAAGATACTGGTGGGTGTCAAGGATTACAATTTTGGAGCCTTTGTCAGCAGGTTTAATGATAATGTGGGGGTTTGTCCTGAGTTGGGTTATTGCCTGTCTTTCGGATGGAGAGATGTTGGAGTGGCCTGGAAGGAAAGGTCGGGTGAGATGATTGGATAAACAATGAAGATCTTGACGGAAAGTAGCCTTTAGTTTCCCATCCACCTGGGAATCAAGGGGTTCCCAGGTGGAGGGGAAAGTAAATGGGGTGGGGTCGTGGTCCGAATTTGAGTCCTTGAAGTGATCTATTAGCTTTAGCCGCCTATGATAGTAGTGGACGTCCCTCCGAAGCTCCCGGTTTACCGTGGTGGGTGTGGGGATGAAGGAGAGACCTTTTTCTAGGAGTGAGTGTTGAGCTGATGTGAGAGTGAAAGATTTAGAAAGGTTAAGGACCAAAGTATCAGAATGCAGTGGATCATTGAGGGTAGAAGTGTATGGGGGGGTGGTGTCCTGGCTTAGGGTCTGGGGGGGCCTAAATTTAGCTGTTGGCACCAAAATTGCAGCATTGTTGTGCCTATGTGGGGGGGGCCAGTGTATGTTGTCAGAAAGGGTGGTGTATTGGTCTGCGGGGAGGGGCTGAAGGTGGGGGAGGTGTTTTGAAATATACTGATTGATTTCAGTTAGATTCTGAATGTGATCAGGATGAAGGGAGTGTGAGAAATTTAGAAGGGGTACGTAGATATTGGCATTGGGGAAGGTTTTGGTGGCTAACTTGAACATTGTGTTTAACTGTTTTTTGGTGGTGGCCTTGGCATTGTGCCTCATGTTGTTGGTGCCCACCGACAGGACAGCCAGTTCAACAGTCACCTGTGGGGGGGTCTTTTCCAATAAACGGGTCATGTGATTGACAGTAGCACCAGGATAGCTGTCAATTTGAATGTGTGGGTAGGAGTGAGGGGGGATGCGTGCTAGATTAGAATCCCCTATCAGTAGTACAGGTTTGGTGGCATGAATATGCCATTCCTGGATTCTGTTGTGCTCCCAACTGTGATACGTGGGGTGGTAGAGGGGGAGGGGGGGTCGTGGGAGAAGGGGAAGGGGTCTAGGTGGTTGAGGTTGTGATTGACGGTGTTTGGTGTTGCTGCGTGTTGTGTGTGGTGGTGATGGGTTGTGGGAGGGGCCGATGATCCTGGACGATGTCTGTCCCGCTGAGGAAGAGGGCTCAGAAGCTGGAATTGTAAGCTGATTAGCTTTCTTTTTTCCTTTGCTCATCACTACCCCCATTGGGTTGGACTGTCCAGGATCTGTACCTCCCACTGATGTCTGCTCTTACATGCTAGGGTTAACCCTAGGTAGCAGACAACTCTGAAGACAACAGTGTTCTTAACTATATTAGGGTTATGGCTAACCCTAGGTAGCAGGGAACTGGCTTAGCCCTAGGCAGCAGGGTTAGGGTTAATCCTAGGTAGCAGAGAACTCGGTAAGGGTTAACCCTAGGTAGCAGAGAACTGGTTAGGGCTAACCCTAGGTAGAAGAGAACTCTGAAGACAGCAGTGTTTTTAATGTCCTCTTTATGTCTGCATGAGTCTAGTGTTGCAGATTCCCCTCATAGATACCCATTCATTTATGTTTCCTCCTTCATGAAGTCAATATATTTGGTTCGGTCCTGCTGCCTTGCCATTGCCCAAGCAACTCTGGATGCATTTGGACTCTAATTAAAGCAATTTAATGTATGTGCATGTGTGTGTGTTTGCATATGTGTTTGTGTGTGTGTGTGTGATTGAGCGTGTGTGTGCTTGACTGTGTGTGTGTGTGTGTGTGTGTGTCGGTATGTGTGTGTGCATGTGTTCTTGACTTTGTGTGTGTGTGTGTGTGTGTGTGGGCTTGAGCATCTGTATGTTTGCATATGTGTTTGTGTTTGTGTGTGTGTGTGTGTGTGTGTGCGTATGAGTTCTTGACTGTGTGTGTGTGTGTGTGTGTGTGTGTGTGTGTGTGCTTGAGCATGTGTGTGTTTGCATATGTGTGTATGTGTGTGTATGCATGTGTTCTTGGCTGTGTGTGTGTGTGTGTGTGTGTGTGTGCGCACATCACAGGGCCACAGGTAGAGAGGTGTTTGACTGGATCCTGGATCAGGGATATTACTCCGAGCGGGACACCAGCAACGTGATCCGGCAGGTGATGGAGGCCCTCGCATACCTGCACTCCCTCAACATCGTCCACAGGAACCTCAAGGTTAGCGCCCCCTAAGGGCCACAAACTAGACTTCTTGAATTTCTCCTTGGGGATCAATAAAGTATCTATCTATCTCTATCTATCTAGACATGATTAGAGTGTATCTGAGGTGATGGTGTTATCTACATTGTATCTGAGGTGATGGTGTTATCTACACTGTATCTGAAGTTATGGTGTTATCTACCCTGTATATGAGGTGATGGTGTTATCTGAGGGTGATGGTGTTATCTGAGGTGATGGTGTTATCTACACTATATCTGAGGTGGTGTTATCTACACTGTATATGAGGTGATGGTGTTATCTGAGGTGATGGTGTTATCTATACTATATCTGAGGTGGTGTTATCTACACTGTATATGAGATGATGGAGTTATCTACACTGTATCTGAGGTGATGGTGTTATCTACACTGTATCTGAGGTGATGATGTTATCTACCCTGTATTTGAGGTGATGGTGTTATGAGGTGATGGTGTTATCTACACTGTATCTGAGGTGATGGTGTTATCTACACTGTATCTGAGGTGATGATGTTATCTACCCTGTATTTGAGGTGATGGTGTTATGAGGTGATGGTGTTATCTACACTGTATATGAGGTGATGGTGTTATCTGAGGTGATGGTGTTATCTACACTGTATCTGAGGTGATGGTGGTATCTGAGGTGATGGTGTTATCTGAGGTGATGGTGTTATCTACCTACACTGTATCTGAGGTGATGGTGTTATCTACCCTGTATATGAGGTGATGGTGTTATCTACCCTGTATATGAGGTGATGGTGTTATCTGAGGGTGATGGTGTTATCTGAGGTGATGGTGTTATCTACACTATATCTGAGGTGGTGTTATCTACACTGTATCTGAGGTGGTGTTATCTGAGGTGATGGTGTTATCTACACTGTATATGAGGTGATGGTGTTATCTGAGGTGATGGTGTTATCTACACTGTATATGAGGTGATGGTGTTATCTGAGGTGATGGTGTTATCTACCCTGTATATGAGGTGATGGTGTTATGAGGTGATGGTGTTATCTACCTACACTGTATCTGAGGTGATGGTGTTATCTACCCTGTATATGAGGTGATGGTGTTATCTGATGTGATGGTGTTATCTGAGGGTGATGGTGTTATCTGAAGTGATGGTGTTATCTACCCTGTATATGAGGTGATGGTGTTATCTGATGTGATGGTGTTATCTGAGGCTGATGGTGTTATCTGAGGTGATGGTGTTATCTACACTATATCTGAGGTGGTGTTATCTACACTGTATATGAGGTGATGGTGTTATCTGAGGTGATGGTGTTATCTACACTGTATCTGAGGTGATGGTGTTATCTGAGGTGATGGTGTTATCTGATGTGTATATGAATGTAAATGTCTGGAGCATGAGTGCAGATGAGTGTGTCGTCTAGATGAGTGTGTACTCTAGATGAGTGTGAGGTCTAGATTAGTATTTGGTCTAGATGAGTGTGATGTCTAGATGAGTGTGTACTCTAGATGAGTGTGAGGTCTAGATTAGTATTTGGTCTAGATGAGTGTGATGTCTAGATGAGTGTGTACTCTAGATGAGTGTGAGGTCTAGATGAGTGTGTACTCTAGATTAGTATTTGGTCTAGATGAGTGTGATGTCTAGATGAGTGTGTACTCTAGATGAGTGTGAGGTCTAGATGAGTACTGTATGTGGTCTAGATGAGTGTGAGGTCTAGATGAGTGTGTACTCTAGATGAGTGTGATGTCTAGATTAGTATTTGGTCTAGATGAGTGTGTACTCTAGATGAGTGTGAGGTCTAGATTAGTATTTGGTCTAGATGAGTGTGAGGTCTAGATGAGTACTGTATGTGGTCTAGATGATGTGTGGTCTAGATGAGTGTGAGGTCTTCACACTTGCTGTGTTTTCTGCATTTGTTACTCAGCTGGAGAACCTGGTCTACTTCAACCGCCTTAAACATTCTAAAATTGTCATCAGTGACTTCCACCTGGCCAAGCTCGAGAACGGCCTCATCAAGGAACCGTGCGGAACTCCTGAGTACCTGGGTAAGACCCAAAGGGCAGTTTCCTCTCTCATGTAGAACACGCAGCACATTCTGGTGTAGAACTCACAGCACATTCTGGTGTAGAACACACAACACATTCTGGTGTAGAACCATAGACTGTAAAAAATATGGACAAAGCGTCTGTGACGTCACCCATATATTTAGGCCGTTTATGGGGGGATATGGGCAGCGCCATCTTGGAAAATCTTGGGAGATCCTAACTCCGCCCAACTCCCAGCCAATCCATATATGGGTAAAAGGGCGGGGCTTTGTGTGTCGGCCAGTGGACCCGCTTCTTCAGCCAAGCAGCCTCAGTTACCTGTAACGTTACGCCTACAAGATGGACTAGCACAGACTTCGCTGTAACATAATTTGCTGGTAAGTTTGATCTGCTAACATGAAGTTCATGTATGTTTCGTAATGCCATGTTCAGACACCTTATAATTTTGTATGCTGAACAGTAATATTTGGGTGAACGGTTGAAAGGTTGAGAATGAAGAATTGAGTTTGCAGCTACTAGCTTCTATGTAAAATAAACTAACGTTAGCTATCCCTCCCTTGCTTAAGTTACGGTAAAATAACGTAGAGTAATTTAGCAGTTTAACTTTACAGGTTCACAAACTCACGTAGAGTAACTTAGCAGTTTTCAGGTTCAGCAACTCACTTACGTTACTGACAAAAATGTATCTTTGCCTTTATTTTTTTGTGATTAACGTTACCCATCACATAAGCTCAGTGGCAGGCAGCCATTTCATTGTAACATTAATTATTTTACAATAACATCAGCTAGCTCGCTGTATTCTGTCAACTTGTTGGTGTGAATTGATAACAAAATCGTAGTAGCCTAGGGTATTAGTTGTACATAATTACTTATTTTGATTAACTCTTAATATCACGTTTTGGCAGTATACCATGGGGAAGAGGCGGCAAGGAGGTCCATGGGCTCTAACCTGGGACTAGAGGTCCAGGTGAAGTGGTTTGGCTGGGGTGTGGTGATATTGAACCCATTGAGACTGTACATTTCACTTTATGTCTATTGATGGACTGTTACACCTACCCCTTACTTATGCCAAACCTCATTTATGTTCTTTAAACATCAGAAAACAAACTTACTGTTGATGGCACTGAACTTGCACTTGGAAATGTTTATGGAACTGTTCTGTGAACTGTGAATTACATTTAACTCATTAAAACTCAAGCCAAACCAATATTGCCTGTGGTCTCAAAACATTTATGACTGTTTTTGCTCCTACAACAACTTCAGTCAGTAGGTTGAATTGAAGACCCAGATGCAGAAGTAAAGGTGAATTTGTACTTGTATATCTTGAGCATTACAGGTAACCACTGAATTTGTGAAACTAAAATAACAAAAACTAAAATGTACTAGGGCAATTCCACACAAAACGGTCACGTCCATAACACCAACTAAATGGCATGGTATTTGCATGATGCAAATGATTATGTGAAAAGTTTTTACGTTCTACAACCAAGAAGAGTGAATGCTCAAATGTCAAGTAGCCTAATCATCATTCACATCATACCATATCATACCATGGCATTGTGTTGGTGTTATGGACGTGACAGTTTTGCTTGAAATTGCCCACTAAGCTAGTGCATAGTCAGTACATATTAGATCACTTTAAAGACGGACAGATGTAAATGTTGTAAATAAAGGTGATCATCAAGGGGTCTGCTGGTGACAAAGTCCTTGAAGTCAGAAGCTGCCACTGCTCAACAATGACTTGTGCCCCATCTGGTAGGATGTTCCAGATCTGAAAACAGAAATATTGGTACATGTCACATCCTTGAACTTACTACTTATACAAACTATGAACAAATGCTCACAAATGAAGTTAAATGTATTTTTATATGGCAATCATAGACTGTCGTGGCAATATATGACCACAACTTATAAGATTTATAAGAATTTTTAGATTTATAAGAATAAGATTTGCAGACTTATTCGCAATATAGTTATAATGAACAAACTCACAGAACACTTAGCTGAATGGGGACAGGACAGGCATATTTAACTATTGTTCATGCTCTGTTTATGCAGGCTCTAAGCAAAACAAATTTGGTGTATTTAAAGTTCTGTAGAATAACCTTTTGTTGTATTTTTGTGTTTTCAGTGAAACAGTGTAAGCTCATATCTACACCCTGTTATAATAATAATAATAAGCTTTATTTGTATAGCACCTTTCATACACAGAATGCAGCTCAAAGTGCTTTACATTTGAAGCATGTAACACAATAATAGTCAGTCAGTCATTATCAATCACTTTTCTTCATTGCTGGGGCCGTTTATGATCCACTCAGCAACATATCAAAAATACAGAAAATGACATGTCATAAGACTGGCAGCCTTAACCCTCTTACCCCCCACAAGCACGCCATATGGCAACTGTGGCAAGGAAAAACTCCCATATTCCAGGAAGAAACCTTGAGCAGAACCTGACTTAATAGGGGGAGCCCATCTGCTTCTGGCTGGCTGCGCCCTCCAATAGCAGCAGATGTAGAATAATCTGTTGAGGTAGTCATTAACAGTTAGGCCAAGGTCCTGTCAAACACTAGTCAGCCACCGATGCCATATTGTTTAATTATGCAATCTGTATCCAACCAAAACCTGCAGATTTGAAGGCATAATACAACTGCTTTCCGTGTGACTTATCAAAAGATGCTAAAGATAATTATTTTGATAATTATTGCACAGATATGCCCTGGACTCACAATAAAAGGCCACTCTAAATGTCTGAAATGCATTCATGTTTGTGCAGTATATCAGACATCCCAACCTGCAAAAAGCCCTTTCAGGGAGGTACCCCCCCCCCCCCCACCTATAAATAAATAAATAAAAAATACTTTAGCCTTCTTAGATACTGAAATAGTGATGAATAGCCCATGTTTGTTAATTATTTGTCTTTACTCAACACACCAAATAAGGAAGGCCTATAGTTAGAAATTGGGATAATAAAATATGTAGATTTTGGTAGTTTGGTCTTTATGTAGCCTTGGCAAATAGCCATCTAGTAGGCTAGTCCTGAATAATATGCACATGAAATGACACTTGTTAAACTCACCTCAACATGTCTTTTGCAATTATTTAACAATGCTAAAGTCACTGTTACAAACAGTGCAGCATGCAAGACTATCGTTATTTTGAACTCTTAGACAAGGGTACACTTTCGTGTAGTCTGATGTGAAATGGGTCTTAAAATATTTCTTTTTGGGGGGCACTCTGTCTCTGCCATGACACTCTTGTTCCTTCTGAACTGAACTGAAACAGGCCAATCAGGATGCTCTCTGTCTTGAACAGGCACACAGTTACCTCTCTCTCTCTCTCTCTCTCTTTCTTTCTCTCTCTCTCTCTCCATCCCCGTCGTGTGCGCGCTACACTCAGATGCACACACGATTTGAAGTTTCGGTCTCGTGTGCGCACTCTGGCTCGCTCGTTCTAGATTCCGGGAGATTTTATCTAATTTGGGGCATCAGGGAGCCTTTATCAATATGCGGGAGACTCCCGGAACTTCCGGGAGACTTGGGATGTTTGGTATATGCTAATGATGTCTGGAATATACAACCAGGTTGCTCCATTTAAATGTATGAAAAATGTCAAAGTACCATGGAATCAGTGCTGAAGTGATGCTTCTGAGTGTCGACTACACAGACGAGAATTGAAGGTAGAGTCCAGAGCCCTCTCCAGCACCCAGCCTGTCTGGATCACCTACAGGGAATCTTTGCATAGACAAGAAGTGTTCGTTCAAATTTGTGTTTAACAAATAAATAAATCAATAAGAGTTTCAAACGTCAATTATAACTAACACCAATTATGGTAACTGGCTATCGCTCATCGTTGCATGGATCGCATAATGTTCAAATTATACGGTCAATGGTTCATAGCGGTTCACAATTTTACCTCAGCTAGCCGACAAGCAGCCGTTTAATGCTTTTTGTCTTAAATGTGACAACCCAAAGACTGTAGAAATTGACAACGGACTAAGCATTCCCACAGTGCGTATTTACAAAAGGTTTTTTGACGAGAACATGTGTGTTTCTGCCATTCGGTCATCATTTTCGATATTAACTTATTTGAGGCGATTTGACGCTAACGTAACATTACAGTGCCCAGTAACATCGATGCTAAATAATCCTAACATCTACGTGAAATAGTAGTGTAATGCATGTCACTTACCTGAAAAAACTGGAGCGAAGTCTTCTGAAAGTGTCGGTTAGTAGGCTTCAATTAATAGCTTAGCAAACCATTTTATGTCAGCTTTTTGTATAAAGATGTTCAGAAAGGATTTGTGTAGAATCATGGCTGAGACGTCAAAGTTTCAGGGTGTGTTTATATTTGTGTGTGTGTATATTTGTGTGTGTGTATGACCCCTGTCTTAACTCGTAGCCCCGGAGGTGGTCGGGAGGCAGCGATACGGTCGCCCTGTGGACTGCTGGGCCGTGGGAGTGATCATGTACATCCTGTGAGTTACGCACGCACACACACCTAACCCAGACATCCCAACCTGCAAAAAGCCATTTCAGGGAGGTACCCCCTCAATAAATAAATAAATAAATAAATAAATAAATACTTTAGCCTTCTTAGATATTGAAATAGTGATGAATAGCCCATGTTTGTTAATTATTTGTCTTTACTCAACACACCAAATAAGGAAGGCCTATAGTTAAAAAATTGTGATAATAAAATATGTAGATTTTGGTAGTTTGGTCTCTGTGTAGCCTTGGCAAATAGCCATCTAGTAGGCTAGTCCTGAATAATATGCACATGAAATGACACTTCTGTCAGAACCATTTTAGTCAAGAAACACAAGAGAAGATTCTGAATGAAATTTCTTTATTGTAAATTATGAATTACATTTGGCGGTATAGCTCTGTTCGGAGGAACCCCCCTATTTCCATGAGCACCATGGAAAAGCATTAAGTCAGGGGGCAGCAGCAGTTTACGGAATTCTCACCCCAGCAGGACAGGGAGAGATAAATATTCCCCCAAACAGACTATACCTGGTAATCCTCTCTCAGATACGATGAGAGGATGTCATAGTTATAGAGATAAGCCCCCCAAACCAAATATCTAGAACTAAATTTGTAACTAAATTTGGTAAAGGCGGGGGGGTGGGTGGCATAGCAGCAGGAGCAGCAGATGGCAGCATAACGCATAGATGCAACAGACACTGTTAATGGTCATCACCAGGGGCAGCAGGGGACATGGCTTTCTGGGCATCGAGAATGTTACGCACGTCCGGCCTTAGGTAGCATGCGTAGGCAGCAGAATTCCAGCGCCCCATGGCCTTCAGGGTCGACACCGGAGCGGAAGCTGCAGCAGTGGTTGCCGCCCCGATGCGCAGGGAATGAGGCGTGTAGCGGTCTGGAGGCAGCCCACAGAATTGGCAGAGGAGGCGCAGGTGGCACGCGAACCAGGCTCTGGACATTGGCTTCCCCTCTGGGGTGACGAAAAGCGGCTCCTGGGGTGCAGCACGGGGACGGCTTTGCAAGTCGGTCCGCATGGAAGACAAAGGACAAAACACACCATCAGATTCAGAGATATAAATGACAGTGCCTTGGCCACTTTTGTCAGTTTTTGAGTGCTTAAGAAGCAAGGTGAAATGGTGCTCGAAAATTGAGATATCAGAAATTGTGAGATCATAATGTGGGTCAAAAGCATAAGTGCGAGATGAAAATTCACCACCCCGTAGAAAACCATAAAAGGCTGTGAGGATTACAGTCTCCAGTAATTTATCTATGTAGGACCCAAAACACCCTGCCCTCAATTGTGAAATAATTTTTTCAACCAAAGGTAAAGTGAAAGGGAGGCGTTTGTCATTGCCTTGGGGTGACTCCTTTTTGAGGCCGTTCAACAGGAGGCGTATGGATGGATTCTCCAGAATGGCAGCAGCGGAAGGGTCCTGACAGCGCAGGTGAAACTGAATAGCAGCAACCATACATTTGATCCTCCTAGACTTGAAGCAGTGGACTATAAATGCACTAATACATGCAATATTGACTGGCAGAGTAGCTACAGATAAGGTGGCACAGAAATTGGTAAAGTGAGACCAGGCTGAGTCGTACATTTTTAATGTTGATTTCGCCAGACCCCCACGCATATATCGAGCAGCAGAGCACAGAAAATGGTCTGACTGAATGGCGGACATTCCAAGCTTGTTCGGGCTGCTCCTGGACACAGAAGATGGAATTTCTGAAAATTAAAACGAGAGAGAGAATCGGCCACTTGATTATTTAGACCGGGGATGTGGACTGCGCGAATAACATAATTGCCCATGATTGATAACCATGTTAGACGCCTCATAAATGTATTAATAAACGGTACGGAGGAGCGTCCTTTGTTGATTATAGCCACGGTTGCTTTGTTGTCACAAAAGATGATAATTCGTTTCCTTGCCCAATGCTTGCCCCATAAAAGACAAGCGATAACAATTGGGTACAATTCGAGTAAGGCCGTTGACGATACATCGGGGGGCAGAGTGCGTAATTCTGCCGGCCATGCACTTGCGAACCATTCTTTGTTGAAAACCCCCCCAAACCCAATAGAAGGGGCAGCGTCAGTGTATAGGTTAAGGGCAGGAGATGATTCTGCGAAATCATTATGAAAGAACGAAATTCCATTCCATTTTTCCAGGAACTGAGCCCAAAACTTAAGCTCAGACCTACAACCAGCGTCAATGGTGATTATGTCACTGATATTTTTTAGTTTTTGATAAATCGAGTAGCCTGGAAACGAATGATCGGCCTTGTGGAATTACCCTCATGGCGAAGTTCAAGTGGCCCAGGAGAGAAAGCAGTTCTCTTTTACAGAACGACTGGGACTCACAGGCGTCGTGCATGACTTGTCGTATACGGGACAATTTCTCTGGGGGTAGCGACGCTTGCATGAGGTTAGAGTCGAGTGCGATACCCAAAAACTCGATGACCTTAACCGAACGTATGGTTTTCTTTTACGACAGCGGAATACTCAGGTGGGAGAAAGTGCGCTTAAGGGCTGAAATCGAGACATTGGGCGGCGTGGAGGGAAAATCTACCAGCAGAAAATCATCCAGCAGATGGAGGACGAACGGGAGGTTATCATTATTTAGCAGAATCCAGCAAAGTGCTTCGGCCAACGTATCGAAAATTTTCGGACTGCTTCTACAGCCGAAAGTAAGTCTAACATAAAAGAACAGCTTTTTCCTCCACTTGACGCCGAATAGGGGCCACTGCGAGGGGTGTAGTGGCATTACTTTAAACGCGTCTGAAACGTCGGCCTTTGCGAGCCACGCTCCCCTGCCCGCCTTTTTTTATCAATTTGTCGACCGTACTATAAATCAGGGAAAACGGAGGAAGCGGAATGAAATCATTGATGCTGTCGACCTGACCGTTGTGGGGGGCGGAAAGGTCGATGATCAAACGTTTTTTGCCAGAATATTTCCTTGTGGCCACGCCTATGTAGCCTGGCCTTGGCCTGTCTACGTACTTCCGGTCGATTTCTTTTCCCTACAGTACTCCGTCTGGAATAGGTTGATTCACGCTCGTTTACTTCGGCAGTTGGGCAGCCGACCAACCAGCGAACAGAGGGCGTCCCTGAGAACGATTACGTACCCAGGCATGGTGTTTCAATTACTACGTCCCCGTCCCTGAAGCAGATCGCTTGGATTACATCAAGTAGGGAGCGAAAAGGACTTATACTTATGAAATCTTTGAGCAAATGTAAATAATAGTTTATCCTATTAACAGGAGTGTCATGAACGAAGTCACAGTGGAGTAGGATGTTATATCGTCAGCTAAACTTT
Organism: Alosa pseudoharengus; assembly: GCF_046254945.1. Lineage (NCBI taxonomy): Eukaryota > Metazoa > Chordata > Actinopteri > Clupeiformes > Clupeidae > Alosa > Alosa pseudoharengus. Next base: position 42,972,555 of record NW_027468837.1, read on the forward strand.
AGTCATAGATTTTGTCACTTGAAATAGACTACGAACGTACCCGAGTCAAACTGTAGTTTAGTAGGCTACATGGTCGGGTCAAAATCGCTATTTTTCAAACACTAAGAAGGCTCGACATAACTTGAAACTTTGATCGAAGCATCATCAGTGTCTCTACATATGAACTCGAGCATTAAGAACATTGTTTGTGTACACATAGTTTACTAAAAAGAAAGATTTTGGACAACTCACTCCTTGCAAGATGGCAAGATGGCAGCGAGCAGAAAAAACAAGTGAGTTGTTCAAAACCTCTCTTTTAGTAAACTCTGTGTACACCAACAATGTTCTCAATGCTCGAGTTCATGTGTAGAGACACTGATGATACTTCGATCAAAGTTTCATGTTGTGTCGAGCCTTCATAGTATTTGAAAAACAGCGATTTTGACGCGATTGTATCAAAAAAGTAGTAGCCCTATAGGAATCCCATTCAAAAGGTCATTTCACCCGAAAACGACAACGCATACAAGCTTAAAAGTGGCGCTTTGGACGTACTTATGCATTTATATGAAAGTTTGACATTTACAAAACACTATATGATGCATTTTGGCGAGAGTTACGCAGATGAAACGTGTGATTGTTTGCTGATAAGATGCACCCGTGCTTGTTATGGGCGTGCTGCAGAGAAACTTCTCTGTATGACGAAACGCCGGTTGTTAGTGATTGGTTCAAAGGAACTCCAATGATTTTAAACCCTTTTAAACTGTGCCCTCCCACCCGGAAATAAACAAACGCCTATGGATCTAGGCCAGACTCTCTGCGAAGTCAGAGAGTCTGGTTTCCAGGCTAACGCCTATGGGGTTTATACGAAAAACGGGAAACGGCGACTTATCAAATGGACCGATCATGAATCCTTTTTTTAACTCCTTCTCCAAGAGGGCATCCACTATTTCCGGCTCTCGCCTAGCAGACAACAAATTAGGGCATGTGAAAGAAACAGCAGGGAAATTTGTCAAACCAGCAAAAAATCCATGAACAAGACCAGTAATTAAATAATTGACAAAACAGCGGTTTGGATGCTTGCGAAGAGCGTGTCCCAGCCTGGGAACATTTACACACTGCAAAAAATGAATTCTAACCAAGTGTTATTGATCTTATATTAAGATTAAAAAATCTATTTTTTCTCTCAAAAGATCATTTTGACTTAATTTAAGAAGACTTTAACTTATTTTAAGGAGTCTTATCAAGACAAATTTGCTCAATGCACTGGCAGACAAATTTGCTTGTTTTAAGGACAAATTTGCTTGTTTTCAAGATGAGATGTCTTAAAATAAGTCAAATATTTTTTAAATTAAGTCAAATGATTTCACAAGAAAGCGCTAGGTAAGTCTCTTTATACTGAAAACAATACCAACTAGTTTTTTTTTATCTTGATATAAGATTAATAACACTTGGTTAGATTTTGTTAGATAAGCAGTTTTTGCAGTGCAGGGGACTTGCGGCTTGGTGGAGCTTTAGATGGTCCGGCGGTGGGTTTTGCTTTGGAGCAGAGGGCAGAGGAATGGGCCGAGGACCCGCAGATGGAGCATTTCAGAACTTGATGACCCGTGAAGTGACGGCTAATGAGAGACAAATCGACTACGGACCAGTCCAATTTTTGGTTAAACCTTTGGATGTAGGTGGCGGCCTTAGCGGAGAAGGATTTATGATAATCATAAAAAAGTGTCCCACCGTAGGACACGGCCAGATCTGCGATGATGGAGAGGTATGTGTCTAGCTCTGCTCTGCGGGCGGGATAAGCCTCACACATGACATCTCTGTAAATGCTCAAAGCCACGCAGAATTCAGCGAAGGTTATGGAACGCTCCTGTTCCTTCTGAACTGAACTGAAACAGGCCAATCAGGATGCTCTCGGTCTTGAACAGGCACACAGCTACCTCTCTCTTTCTCTCTCTCTCTTTCTCTCCATCCCCGTTGTGTGCGCGCTACACTCAGATGCACACACGATTTGAAGTTTCGGTCTCATGTGCGCACTCTGGCTCGCTCGCTGTAGATTACGGGAGATTTTATCTAATTTGGGGGCATCAGGGAGCCGTTATCAATATGCGGGAGACTCCCGGAACTTCCGTGAGACTTGGGATGTCTGCTAACCTTACACACGCACACACACACACACACACACCTAACCTTACACACACACATAAGCAAGAAGCAACTGAATCCATGCATTTCCACTGAATTATTTTTGGAATGTGATCCCTTCACTGCAAAAAATTAAATCTAACCAAGTGTTATTAATCTTATATTAAGATAAAAAAAATCTATTTGGTATTGTTTTTAGTATGAAAATACTTACCTAGCGCCCTCTCAAAAGAACATTTTGACTTAATTTAAGAAGACTTTGACTTATTTTAAGGAGTCTTATCAAGACAAATTTGCTCAACGCACTGGCAGACAAATTTGCTTGTTTTTAGGACACATTTGCTTAACGCACTGGCAGACAAATTTGCTTGTTTTCAGGGTTAGATGTCTTAAAATAAGTCAAACTTTTTTTAAATCAAGTCAAATGTTTTCACAAGAAAGCGCTAGGTAAGTCTCTTTATACTGAAAACAATACCAACTCGTTTTTTTTATCTTGATATAAGATTAACACTTGGTGAGATTTTGTTAGATAAGCAGTTTTTGCAGTTCGTTCGTACTCGTCGCTCGACATATCGTGACTAAATTCAAGATGGCGTCGAACGGTAAAATTCAGTAAGGTACTGTCTGTATAAATCGTCTTGTAAATAAACTACCAGTGCTTTTTCAAAGTTCTCAATGTCTCGTTTTAAATGTCAAGGCCCTAGGAAGTCTACCAATGAAGTATGGGGCTACTTTGAGCCTCGTAAATGGTGTAAAACAGTGATTTATTTGCATGGCTAGGCCGATGCCCGAGGCACCCCCAACGAAAACCTGTTGGTAGCATTGGCTAACTAGCGCCAGATTTATGAGTGCAGGGGACAAGCCGAGATGAGCTATGAGACATACGTTCACACTCTGTATCATGTTTCAACACACTTTAGGTGAAAACCACACCGGAATTCTCCTTTAAGTGACTTAATCACTTTCCAGAATGTAGCTGGATTGCTACCACAGTCAGACAGGTTGTTCAAATAATAGGTAGATTTAGCCCTTTTCACAAAGTAAGTGCATGTATTTCTAAGATGTCTGAAAGTTTGTCAATCTCCTTCACTACCAGTGGATCTTGCCAATGCCGAAGCTTTGTTTCTTTGACAAATAATCTCACCTAAATCATGACTGAACCAAGGGTTACATCTATTTTTTATCCTAAATCTCTTAAAAGGGTCATTTTTATCTGCTAAGGTGTTACAAATAGTCTGGAAGTATTCTAATGCAAGTTCAGCATCTGGAATAAGATTTAAAGAAGTAAGGTCACTGGCATGTAGATCATGTAAAAATGCCTGCATAATAATAATATTTACATACAGAGGCCCTGACCTTTTTCTTCTTCCATCTCTAATGCAGCCCACAGGACAATGATCACTGAAATCCATTGGGAATACACAGCTATGCATATAATTATGAGGCTTATTTGTAAGAATGAGATCTAACAGGGATGAACGACTGGGAATTTTCATATTAGATTGTGTGGGTTCTGTGACTATTTGGGTAAGATTTAACTCGTTACACACATGTTTTAAGTAATCAGCTGCTGGAGACATCCAGTCTAGGTTAAGGTCCCCTAAAATGACAGCTTCAGAATGAACTAGAGAAGTAAATTGCTCTGAGAGACTATGTAGTGCGTCAGGATTGGCAGAGGGTGGACGGTAAACGGCCACAATAGCCAGAGAACAGCCACCGAGTTTTACGTTAATGGCTAATAAATCAAACTGACCCAGGACAGAGGTGGATACACGTATAGAGAAGCTTAAACTGTTTCTAACATAAATAGCTACGCCACCACCCCATTTAACTCTATCAGCTCTACAAATATTGTAACCATAAAGGGAAATATCTTAGTAATTAACATTGGTATTCAACCAAGTTTCTGAAATGACAATGACGTCAGAGTTGGAGTCATTAGCCCACAACTTTAAAATGTCCATCTTTGGCAAAAGGCTCCTAGCATTTATGTGAACAAAACCAAGCCTTTTACGTGTCTTAAAATGTTGTGACAAGTCCGATATAGGCATACCCAAAAGATGATCTCCAATATCAGATGAGCGCTCACCAGCAAGAGTTAGTGCGCTGCCAGTTGGCATGTTTAAAAGTGTCTTTTTGTTGTTTATGTCCATTTTCGCAGATGATTCCTTTTTCTTTACACTTGTAATCGCTGGGGCATAACTTTGGTAGATGAGGTGGCTTGTAGTTGACATGACAGAGCCAGTTGGCCTACGCTCTGGTGAGTCGCACTTATCAGACCATCGCAGCGTTTCCTGCGCAATATCCCCGTCGCCCGGCAGAGGTGGAGCACATTTTCGCTGATAGCCGCGTTGATAAATGACAACTGCAAAAGTTGTAGGGCAGTGTATCGAAGGGCCAACATCAGCAAGGTATGCTCAAACTGACACAGTCCAACGGCAGCTATGCACAAGCTGCGTCCTTCTGCGTTAACTGCGTTAACGTCCTAACTATGATCTAGTCTATGATCTAGTATGATCTAGTTTACGATCTACTATGATCTAGTTTATGATCTACTATGATCTAGTATGATCTAGTTTATGATCTACTATGATCTAGTTTATGATCTGTATTTGATTTCCACAGGTTGTCTGGCAATCCACCCTTCTACGACGAAAGCGATGATGATGATTATGAAAACCATGACAAGAACTTGTTCCGGAAGATTCTGGCGGGGGACTACGAGTTTGATTCCCCTTACTGGGACGACATCTCCGACTCAGGTCAGCAAGAGGAAGAGTGTGTGTAAGGTTGGGTGTCCATAACTCAGGGTATGTGTGTGTGTGTGTGTGTGGGTCTTTTGTCCTTCTGTCTGTCCGCCTGTCTATTTGGGGGCAGCTGTGGTATACTGGTTAGGGCTTCGGGCTTGTAACCGAAGGGTTGCCGGTTCTATCCCTGACCCATTAGGAAAAATGTGGGCGGGGGAAGTGGTTGAGTACTGCTCTCCCATGCCCACATCACATGCCCACATGCACCTAACTCCTCACTGCTCCCCGAGCATCGCTGTAGCAGGCAGCTCACTGTTCCGGGTTAGTGTGTGCTTCACCTCACTGTGTGTTCATTGTGTGCTGTGTGTGTTTCACTAATTCACGGATTGGGATAAAAGAGACCAAATTTCCCTCTCGGGATCAAAAGAGTATATATACTTATACTTACATACTTATATAGGGATCAAAAGAGTATATATACTTATACTTACATACTTATATAGGGATCAAAAGAGTATATATACTTACACTTACATACTTATATAGGGATCAAAAGAGTATATATACTTATACTTACATACTTATATAGGGATCAAAAGAGTATATCTACTTACACTTACATACTTATATAGGGATCAAAAGAGTATATGTACTTATACTTACATACTTATATAGGGATCAAAAGAGTATATGTACTTATACTTACATACTTATATAGGGATCAAAAGAGTATATATACTTATACTTACATACTTATATAGGGATCAAAAGAGTATATGTACTTATACTTACATACTTATATAGGGATCAAAAGAGTATATATACTTATACTTACATACTTATATAGGGATCAAAAGAGTATATATACTTATACTTACATACTTATATAGGGATCAAAAGAGTATATATACTTATACTTACATACTTATATAGGGATCAAAAGAGTATATATACTTATACTTACATACTTATATAGGGATCAAAAGAGTATATATACTTATACTTACATACTTATATAGGGATCAAAAGAGTATATATACTTATACTTACATACTTATATAGGGATCAAAAGAGTATATGTACTTACACTTACATACTTATATAGGGATCAAAAGAGTATATGTACTTATACTTACATACTTATATAGGGATCAAAAGAGTATATCTACTTACACTTACATACTTATATAGGGATCAAAAGAGTATATATACTTATACTACTGGGCTTGTCTGCCTGTCTACCCTCCGGAAGAAACAGCCTGGCCAGCTTAAGGTGGTTTGCTGGTTGACCAGCTGGTTGACCAGCTTAAGGTGGTTACCATCGTAAACTGGGTAAACCAGCCTGGCCAGCTTAAGGTGGTTTCCATCGTAAACTGGGTAAACCAGCCTGGCCAGCTTAAGGTGGTTACCATCGTAAACTGGGTAAACCAGCCCTGCTGAAAAAACCAGCCTGGCCAGCTTAAGGTGGTTTGCTGGTTGACCAGCTTGCTAACCAGCTTGTGTGACCATCCTATGATGGTAGACCTGCTAGACCAGCAAATCTCTTGCAAAAACATACCTTCAGCTGGTTTACCCAGCTTACAGTGGTAATTCAGCTGGTTTTGCTTGTTGTACCTCAAGCTGATCATTTTAGCTGGTGTTGCTGGTATACATTGCTGGTGTAGATAGATAGATAGATAGATAGATAGATAGATACTTTATTGATCCCCAGGGGAAATTCAAGGTCTCAGCAGCATACATACAACACAAACACATTCTTTAACGGCAGAAAGAGTAATTAAAGTATATAATATAAAAACACAACTAATGGCGGCCTTACATTGTACGATTTTGGCCTGTTTTCACAGTCGGCGACTAAATTTCCAAAGTCGGACAGAAATCATGGGAGTTGTACTGGAATCGCGGCGCGCTCCCGTCAACTAGATCGTTAAGTGTAAGGTGCCAATCTTAGCGGTTTTAAGTCAGTCGGAGTCAGTCCTTTTCTAGTTTTGCCGTTACGACAATATCAAACATGTTTGATATTATCGCAAGTCTTTCTAGTCGTGGCTCATGCAAATAGTGACGTAAACTATAAAAACCAATAGTGACCTCTCTCCAACACCAAACAGGAAGGGGCAAAGTATAGGCGACAGCTGTAGCCTATAATTATTTGTTATTCTTACAATATTTGTCATTTCTTATACATATTTAGTCGGCTCTTCCATGTGACAGAACAACTCTATATCGGTTAGGGATGTCACGCATGAAACAATACTGCAGAAACACGAAAATACAACTTTGAGTTTAGTAGGCTATCATTTCAGTTCCTGTATATCTATTGCACGATGGGTAATAATTTAAAGGAATCTAGTTGCAGTCTTGTAAATAGTGACCCTGCAAGATCCCTAGTCATTGCAAAATCATAGTCTGTGACTTAAAACCTCTACTACTTGTCTTTAGATGTGAGAGGGTCTGAGACTGTAGTCTTTCAAAAATCTTTTTCAAATCTTTGCAAATCTTTCCAAAAGTCTGTCAGTGTAAGGAGGGCTTAAGCAGTAAGGACAGTAGAAGATAAAGAATATGCTAAATATACTAAAATACAAATTATACTAACACTTAATACAATATATAAAAATATACTAAGATACAAATTACAAAAATACAAATTATACTAACACTTAATCTAAATCAATTCTAAAAACAGTATCCACATAGTGGTGATTAATAAATCAGAGGCGCTTGCAATGACTGAGGCAGGGACTGAGCCTGTGATTCTCTGTGCATAGTAAGGTATGGTAAGGTGCTCTAAGGTGCTCTGTGTGAATGAGTGTCATGGTGGTAGTGCAATGGTGAAAGTGGTCATGGTGATAGTGCAAATGAGTAAGTCAACAGTGCAACAATGCAGAAATAAAGTAAAGTAAAGTCTATATATCTATATATTTAACTATTTAAGAAAATGGAGAGGGGGTTATGCATATGTGCTAATGTGCTAATATAGCACGCAAACAGTGAGGCATAAAGACAGTGGTACAAGTGGCTAGTGGACAGACAGTACCAAACATGGAGGGGGTGAAAAGGCAGACAGACTATGCAGAGAAGTCTATCTCTACTCTTCCCTAAAGTAAGGCATTGAACAGTTCAATGGCCCTGGGGACAAATGACTTTCTCAGTCTGTCAGTTGTGCAAGGCAGTGAGCGAAGTCTCCAGCTGATCAGACTCTTCTGTTTAACAATAGTGCTGTGGAGTGGGTGACACTCATTGTCCAAGATGTTGATCAGTTTGTTCAGGGTCCTTTTGTCAGATAGTGAAGTGATGCACTCCAGTTCAGCTCCCACTACAGAGCCAGCTTTCCTTACCAGCCTGTCAATTCGCCCCACATCCTTCTTCCTTGAGCTTCCTCCCCAGCATACTACTGCATAGAAGAGGACGCTGGCAACAACAGACTGGTAGAACATCCTGAGGAGCTTACTGCACACATTGAAGGACCGCAGCCTCCTCAGGAAGTACAGCCTGCTCTGCCCTTTCTTGTAGAGTGCATCAGTGTTGGCTGACCAGTCCAGTTTATTGTCCAGGTGGAGACCCAGATACTTGTAGGTGCTAACCACCTCCACATTGACCCCATCAATGTGGACTGGTAGCAGAGTGGGCTTAGACCTGCAGAAATCCACCACCATCTCCTTGGTCTTTGAAGTGTTAAGTTGAAGATGATTGAGTTTGCACCATTGCACAAAGTCCTCCACCAGGCTCCTGTACTCCTCCTGCCCGTTCCTGATACACCCCACAATTGCAGTATCATCAGAAAACTTCTGCATGTGGCATGACTCGGTGTTGTAGCAGAAGTCAGACGTGTACAGGGTGAACAGGACTGGAGAGAGCACAGTTCCCTGTGTAACTGGCCATGCCAGCTTATCCCTGCTGAAAAAAAACAGCCTGGCCAGCTAAAGGTGGTTTGCTGGTTGACCAGCTTGTTAACCAGCTTGTTTGACCACCCTATGATGGTTGACCTGCTAGACCAGCAAAACTCTTGCGAAAACATACCTTCAGCTGGTTTACCCAGCTTATGATGGTGATTTAGCTGGTTTTGCTTCTCGTACCACCTCAAGCTGGTCATTTTAGCTGGTGTTGCTGGTCTACACTGCTGGTTTAACTGGCCATGCCAGCTTATGTTGGTCATTCTAGCAAACCAGCATGACCAGCTTGACAGGCTGGTCACCAGCATGACCATCTTGCACCAGCTGTATTCCACACAACAGGCTGGTCAAACCAGCATGACCAGCTTCCTCAGATGGTCACGCCAGCATATTCAGCTGGTGGCCTAACCAGCTACACCAGCAAAGACCAGCAAGAGCTGGAAGAAAACCAGCTAAAACCAGCTACCAGCATAAGCTGGTTTCTAGCTGTTTTTTTCAGCAGGGATGTTGGTCATTCTAGCAAACCAGCATGCCCAGCTTGACAGGCTTGGCCCTTACCGCCTGTGACTACGATTTCTCTTCGTCATACAGTCTGGAACAAAGTAATAAGAATCCGTCTCCGTAATGGGCGGATGCTTATTTTGAGGTTTGAAATCATTGGAGTTCCCTTAACCAATCAGCAACGTTTGGTAATGACGTGTGCTGTGCGCCGGAGTTCAGGCTTTTACGCTTACCACTTCCGCTTCAGGCTCTTCTGCTCTCAGTAGTAAACAGACCGCTGGCTAGTGTGCAGGCTACCTGGCCGCTAGGGCAGTCTCTTCGTAGTGGATATATCTCTAACTTGCGCCAGCCACAGACCGAGAGTTGTACACCAAAAGCGTCACGTCGCCGAGATTATATCAGCTCTTGTCACACGCCAGTTTTCCCTGTTATCTCTTCTCGCCGCTTATCAGACGATTGTTGTTCTACGCAGCCCGGTGACTTCGTCGGAGCTTAATTTGTTCTCCACGGGCTATTCAGACTACACTCTCGGATAAGTTGTACTGACGACCTATGTGTAATTTAACCTGGAGCTTGCCTCGGCATAAAACAACGCAGCCTACCTTGAGCCTCGCTCGGTGACTGGCTAACGTTACTCTCCACAAGCACGGTAGCCTCGCCTGGAGCCCAGCTCGGCCACAGGCTAGCCTCTGTCAAACACGGAGCGGTTTACCTTGAGCCCAGTTCAGTAACCGCTAGTCCCAGTCAAGCACAATCACAGCAGCCTTTCCTTGAGCCCCGCTTGGTAACCGGCTAGCTCACGTCAAGACACACAGCCTCGCCTTGAGCCCCGCTCGGTAGGGTAGGGTAGCTAGTAGCAAACATTCCATTCCTTAAGTAGGCCGCATTGATTTTGTAAAGGTAATTTGAGAGTAGGGGGGAGAATAACGAGCAGCAAACGTTTATTTGAAAACATGAAAAGTAGTGATGCATGTAGTACACTTGTGCGTTTAGGTTTAGTAATCACCATATGATAAATCAAACTTTTTTTCCAAAGCCAGTTGGAAGGAGAGTTTTACGACGTCCTTGCCATTTATAAAATTGACAAGACAAGCCTCATGTTCCTGCTTTAATTGCGTAATGCCCTCGAGAGTTGAGACAACTTCGCGGATAGCTTCTAGCGTCTCTTCCTCCGTCGCCATTGTTGCTATAATGTTGAACTACAAGCTTCGCTGGACTACAACAATCAACTCGGCAGGCAAGTTCCGCGTCATCACTCAACTGTTCGCTGATTGGCGCGGTTGTACGCGAACCGCATACTGTCTGTTGGGCCAGACTACGTGCGAGGCTGAAATCAAATTTTGGCCGGAAGTACGTAGGATGGTAACACCAGGCTAGGTCACCAGCATGACCATCTTACACCAACAATTGGCAGGCTGGTCACCAGCATGACCATCTTACACCAGCTGTATCCCACATGACAGCCTGGTCAAACCAGCATGACCAGGTGGCCCAACCAGCTACACCAGCAAAGACCAGCAAGAGCTGGAAGATAACCAGCAAAGACCAGCTAAAACCAGCTACCAGCATAAGCTGGTTTCTAGCTGTTTTTTGTTTTGGATTGAATTGCTTTGAATTGTTTGGGTTTGTAAATAAATAAATAAATACATACATAAAAGTAAAAAACTGATACCTTTTGCTTTCCCCAAATACAATGTAGCCTACAGGTGTACATGACCTTTCATCAGTCCAGTTGCAATGGATGAACTGTGATGAACTGCCCTACTTGTGATTGTTTAGAGATTTTAAAGGTTTTATAACAATGCTACAACGTTTTTGGCTAGTGCTACAAATCTATTCACCTTCGCAGCGCCAGTAGGCTACTTGCTGTGCGGCCTGCACACACACACACAGTCATGCCAAACAAGCATACACAAAAGTTTCAAGAGTGGGGGTGGAGTAGAAGATGGATACAAATTGATTAGTGTGATTTATGTTCGCGGAACGGATGTACAGGACTGAGCGACAGTCATATTTTTTACCGCTATGCGGTACATCTAGTTTTATAGCCTTATACTCTTTCATTAAATAGGCGCTCCTCCGAAATTTGGTGCAAAGCTAGTGCAAATCGTATCAATAGGCTGGCAGTTGAGTTAACGACAGTGGACAAAATCAGGGCACAGTGTAGGCTACAACTAACACTCACATTCCTCCCCTTAGTTTCAACGAGTTCTAATAATGTGAAGTAATGTGAATACCTCCATCCCTCAGAAGTTAGCGTTGGCTGCGTCTCGCTTGCTATGATTGCACTTCATGCTACCAGCCTCTGTCACGTAGGCTGCCATGTGGAGCTTGTGCCTATTGCGCAAGCGCGCAGCTGAGAAAGCAGCGTCGCTGTCAAATCTGTCCCTGGGAAAAGTAACGTTGTGCCGATTTGAAAAAGGAACTACGTTACGTTACCAAATTTTCAGTAGTATTGTGTTACACTACTTTTTACTCGAAAAAGTAGTTACGTTACTTTGTAACGACAACAACATTGGTGTGATGTAATGGGATTGTGTGTGTGTGTGTGATGGAGTTGTGTGTGTGTTGTGTAATGGGATTGTGTGTGTGTGTGTGTGATGGAGTTGTGTGTGTGTGTTGTGTAATGGGATTGTGTGTGTTGTTTTGTGTGTGTGTGTGTGTGTGTGTGTTGCTGCAGCTAAGAGTCTTGTAGTTCGTCTGATGGAGGTGGACCAGGACCTCAGGATCACAGCGCAAGAAGCCGTAAACCACGAATGGTACACACACACACACACTTACTCACACACACACATAAACCACGAATGGTACACACACACACACACACACACACACACACACACACTTACTCATACACACACACTTACTCATACACTCACACACACACTTACTCATACACACATAAACCAAGAATGGTACACACACACACACACACATAAACCACGAATGGTACACACACACACTTACTCACACACACACACACACACTTACTCATACACACACACTTACTCATACACACACACACACACACTTACTCATACACACATAAACCACGAATGGTACACACACACACACACTTACTCATACACACATAAACCAAAAATGGTACACACACACACACACCCACACACACACTCTCTATTTCTCTCTCTCATTCATACACATCCATTTTCTCTCCCTCTCTCTCTTACACACACACACACACACACACACATAAATCATGAATGGTACACACACACACACACTCTCTAGTTCTCTCTCTCATTCATACACATCCATTTTCTCTCCCTCTCTCTCTTACACACACACACTTACTCATACACACACACATTCACTCACTCTATCTCTCATAGACATCCCATTCTCTCTCCTTCTTACACACACACACACACACAAGAAGAGCTGACAAGTCCAGGTGTTTACTGTAGGTCTATTTCAATGAAAAATTTAGTAAGTTGTATTTCAATTCAATTTGTCTTGTCTGTGTGCTTACTGTAGGTCTTACATATCTATTACATCTTGGGAGGAATTAATACAATTCATTATTATTCAATACATTTTGTCTTTCCATAGTTTTTCTGATAACAGCAAAAGAGAAAGAAATGGCATAGACATAGCAAAAATGAAGGTTAAAACTCCTCATTTTGAGAACAATCCCTACTGAAAAAACCAGCCTGACCAGCTAAAGGTGGTTTGCTTGTTGACCAGCTTGTTTGACCACCCTATGATGGTTGACCAGCTAGACCAGCAAATCTCTTGCGAAAACATACCTTCAGCTGGTTTACCCACCTAACGATGGTAATTCAGCTGGTTTTGCTTGTCGTACCACCTCAAGCTGGTCATTTTAGCTGGTGTTGCTGGTCTACACTGCTGGTTTAACTGGCCGTGCCAGCTTATGTTGGTCAAACCAGCATGACCATCTTGCACCAACAAAGTCAAGCTTGGCAGGCTGGTCACCAGCATGACCATCTTGCACCAGCTGTATCCCACATGACAGGCTGGTCAAACCAGCATGACCAGCTTCCTCAGATGGTCACGCCAGCATATCCAGCTGGTGGTCCAACCAGCTACACCAGCAAAGACCAGCAAGAGCTGGAAGAAAACCAGCAAAGACCAGCTTAAACCAGCTAAAACCAGCTACCAGCATAAGCTGGTTTCTAGCTGTTTTTTTTCAGCAGGGATGTTGTCCAGTGTGTAATGATTGATTGAAATCACACAATGATTTAACTTCAAGATGTGTTGTCTGAAAGCAACATTTCATACCTATCAACCCTCTCACGGGTTTCTCACGTATTATAACCCTACTGAAAAAAACAGCCTGACCAGCTAAAGGTGGTTTGCTGGTTGACCAGCTTGTTGACCAGCTTGTTTGACCACCCTATGATGGTTGACCAGCTAGACCAGCAAATCTCTTGCGAAAACATACCTTCAGCTGGTTTACCCACCTAACGATGGTAATTCAGCTGGTTTTGCTTGTCGTACCACCTCAAGCTGGTCATTTTAGCTGGTGTTGCTGGTCTACACTGCTGGTTTAACTGGCCGTGCCAGCTTATGTTGGTCAAACCAGCATGACCATCTTACACCAACAATGTCAAGCTTGGCAGGCTGGTCACCAGCATGACCATCTTGCACCAGCTGTATCCCACACGACAGGCTGGTCAAACCAGCATGACCAGCTTCCTCAGATGGTCACGCCAGCATATCCAGCTGGTGGTCCAACCAGCTACACCAGCAAAGACCAGCAAGAGCTGGAAGAAAACCAGCAAAGACCAGCTTAAACCAGCTAAAACCAGCTACCAGCATAAGCTGGTTTCTAGCTGGTTTTTTCAGCAGGGAACTTTATTCCCGCTGTCTTCCTCCCTGCTGAAAAAAACAGCTAGAAACCAGCTTATGCTGGTAGCTGGTATTAGCTGGTCTTTGCTGGTTTTCTTCCAGCTCTTGCTGGTTTTTGCTGCTGGATATGCTGGCGTGACCATCTGAGGAAGCTGGTCATGCTGGTGTAACCAGCCTGTCTTGTGGGATACAGCTGGTGCAAGATGGTCATGCTTGTGCATGTAGATAAGAGAAGATTGGTTGTTGTGAGAGCACAATTTGATGCCAATCTGTGAAGTAAAGTCACGTTACACCTAACTTCAAACCTCGTTTAGTTAGTGCAGCAGTTTTGTTGTCTGAATTCTTGTAGCCTAGTCAGCAGAGGGATAGCAACAGAAAGACGAATGTTGCAATTTTCCCAAATTTTGGGTGAGACACCCAGAAGTCTCCCTTATTTTCAATGCTTAATGCTGACAGCCCTGCTGAAAAAAACAGCTAGAAACCAGCTTATGCTGGTAGCTGGTTTTAGCTGGTCTTTGATGGTTTTCTTACAGCTCTTGCTGGTCTTTGCTGGTGTAGCTGGTTGGACCACCAGCTGGATATGCTGGCGTGACCATCTGAGGAAGCTGGTCATGCTGGTTTGACCAGCCTGTCATGTGGGATACAGCTGGTGCAAGATGGTCATGCTGGTTTAACCAACATAAGGTGGCACGGCCAGTTAAACCAGCAGTGTAGACCAGCAACACCAGCTAAAATGACCAGCTTGAGGTGGTACGACAAGCAAAACCAGCTGAATTACCATCGTTAGGTGGGTAAACCAGCTGAAGGTATGTTTTCGCAAGACATTTGCTGGTCTAGCTGGTCAACCATCATAGGGTGGTCAAACAAGCTGGTTAACAAGCTGGTCAACCAGCAAACCACCTTTAGCTGGTCAGGCTGGTTTTTTCAGCAGGGAGCTATAAACATTTGCTTTTGCTGCATCCCTACTGAAAAAAACAGCCTGACCAGCTAAAGGTGGTTTGCTGGTTGACCAGCTTGTTGACCAGCTTGTTTGACCACCCTATGATGGTTGACCAGCTAGACCAGCAAATCTCTTGCGAAAACATACCTTCAGCTGGTTTACCCACCTAACGATGGTAATTCAGCTGGTTTTGCTTGTCGTACCACCTCAAGCTGGTCATTTTAGCTGGTGTTGCTGGTCTACACTGCTGGTTTAACTGGCTGTGCCAGCTTATGTTGGTCAAACCAGCATGACCATCTTACACCAACAATGTCAAGCTTGGCAGGCTGGTCACCAGCATGACCATCTTGCACCAGCTGTATCCCACAAGACAGGCTGGTCAAACCAGCATGACCAGCTTCCTCAGATGGTCACCCCAGCACATCCAGCTGGTGGCCCAACCAGCTACACCAGCAAAGACCAGCTAAAACCAGCTACCGGCATAAGCTGGTTTCTAGCTGGTTTTTTCAGCAGGGATGTTCTAAATTTTTTAAGAGTGTTCTAAATGTTTTAAGAGTGTTCTAAATGTTCTAAATGTTTTAAGAGTGTTCTAAATGTTCGAGTCTGTTCCAAGCAAATGAGGCATTTTGGCCAGAGTGCTTCCGTTTAGTGTTTCTGTGTTAATTGTTTTCAAAAATGATGTCAGAGTTGACACAAGCATTAAAGATAAACATATCTGTCTATATCGTTCATACTGCATATCCATATTTATTCTGCTCGTACAATGTTGAATCTAATCTAATCTAAAAACTGTAATAATCATCTGCTGTCAAAGAGGCAATTGGAGTTAGTTAAAAACCTTAACTTATTTACTGGGGCACAGCAGTTCAATACTGGGGCACGTGCCCTAATTAAAGGGGTCTAGTGACGGCCATGCAGCTCCTGAACCCTCACATAGGTCACACTTCTGAACACTCACATAGGTCACATTTCTCCTGAACACTCACATAGGTCACACTTCTGAACACTCACATAGGTCACACTTCTCCTGAGCACTCACATAGGTCACACTTCTCCTGAGCACTCACATAGGTCACACTTCTGAACCCCTCACATAGGTCACACTTCTCCTTGTCTTCCCAGGATCTCTGGAAATGCTGCCTCCGATAAGAACATCAAGGATGGTGTGTGTGCTCAGATAGAGAAGAATTTCGCCAAAGCTAAGTGGAAGGTAATGCATCTGTTGTTGTTGACAGTGATATTTCTCTTTCACTTTGAACAGGTCAGGTTAACCCCCGGCTAACATCACACCTCACCACTCTGAATTATGCTTCCATTGGTTTGTGTATCCCCTGCTGAAAAAACCAGCTAGAAACCAGCTTATGCTGGTAGCTGGTTTTAGCTGGTTTTAGCTGGTCTTTGCTGGTTTTCTTCCAGCTCTTGCTGGTCTTTGCTGGTGTAGCTGGTTGGACCACCAGCTGGATATGCTGGCGTGACCATCTGAGGAAGCTGGTCATGCTGGTTTGACCAGCCTGTCGTGTGAGATACAGCTGGTGCAAGATGGTCATGCTGGTGACCAGCTTGCCAAGCTTGACATTGTTGGTGTAAGATGGTCATGCTGGTTTGACCAACATAAGCTGGCATGGCCAGTTAAACCAGCAGTGTAGACCAGCAACACCAGCTAAAATGACCAGCTTGAGGTAGTACGACAAGCAAAACCAGCTGAATAACCATCGTTAGGTGGGTAAACCAGCTGAAGGTATGTTTTCGCAAGAGATTTGCTGGTCTAGCTGGTCAACCATCATAGGGTGGTCAAACAAGCTGGTCAACAAGCTGGTCAACCAGCAAACCACCTTTAGCTGGTCAGGCTGGTTTTTTCAGCAGGGCTGGTTTACCCAGTTTACGATGGTAATTCAGCCTGTTTTGCTTGTCATACCACCTTGAGCTGGTCATTTTAGCTGGTGTTGCTGGTCTTACATTGCTGGTTTAACTGGCCATGCCAGCTTATGTTGGTCATTCTAGAAAACCAGCATGACCGTCTTATATCAACAATGTTAAGCTTGGCAGGCTGGTCACCAGCATGACCATCTTATACCAGCTTATGACCAGCTTCCTCAGATGTTGCTCAGCATGCCCACCTGGTGGCCCAACCAGCTACACCAGCAAAAACCAGCAAGAGCTGGAAGTAAACCAGCAAACACCAGCTACCAGCATAAACTGGTTTCTAGCTGTTTCTTTTCAGCAGACGGCTGAAAAAGCTAACAGGTACAGTAGCAGTGCAGTAAAGACTTAAACCTCCTGACGCCTTAAAGGAGAAGTTCGGTGTGATATTGACCTAAAGTGTGTTGAAACATTAGCCTGACGAGCCAGACCCACATTAACATGTAGGGTCTGGACACTCACCGTTCGCAGTGCTCAGTCCGAGGGGCGGGATAATCAGTTGTCTTTCAAATTCCCTCTGCACGCAATAGGACAGCGGCAGCGCTATGAGTCCCATGCGTTTCCCACCAGCGGAGCTAGTTGGCTAGTTCAAACGTTTGCCAACTTAATAAAAGCTTAACTCGTGTCACACTGTTCGCCAACAGCAACATCCATCTTATTTGTTTTCAAGTAGCAGGGAATTCAAGCCAAACCGTTGCAACTCTGCCATCAATCATTATGTTAAGCCCACCTAACGACTCTATACACGATTTCATTGGCCCGGAGAAGTTTTGATATCTGGAGCTCACAAGCCAACGGAGAGTTGCTAGACTAGCCCTGGCAGCAAATTTTATTTGCTGCCGCTAGGGGCGCGTCTAGATTTCTAAGCTATTGAAACATGATACCGAGTGTAAACTTTTGTCTCATAGCTCATTTCGGCTTGTCCCCTGCACTCCGAAATCTGGCGCTAGTTAGCCCATGCTACCAACAGGTTTTCAAAGGGGGTGCCTCGGGCATCGGCCTAGCCATGCAAATAAATCACTGTTTTACACCATTTACGAGGCTCAAAGTAGCTCCACACTTCATTGGTAGACTTCCGAGGGCCCTGACATTTAAAACGAGACATTGAGAACTTTGAGAAGTTTACCGTTCACCGCCATCTTGAATTTAGTCACGATAAGTCGAGCGACGAGTACGAATGAACAGGTATGATAAGGGATCAGATTTAAAAAATAATTCCGTGGAAATGCAGGAATTCCGGATGCTGCTACTGGAAACAACGATAAGGCAGTCATTTTATTTTATTTATCGTGCCTAACATTACATTCGTGCATGAGCTGTCATCTATCAATCAGCATGTAAAAACTGGTGCCGGAAGTTGCAACCATGTAACGCCATTTTTAAAAAAATGTCGGCGGCCAAATGCCATGCTAATTGGCTGAAGCTAACCCTCCAAATCCTGACCCCCTGGTTTAGCCTCCGTGCTTGTGACACAGTTACATCCATGGGGTTTAGCCTCTGTGCTAGTGACACACAGTTACATCCATGGGGTTTAGCCTCTGTGCTAGTGACACACAGTATAGCACCTATGGGGTTTAGTCTCCGTACTAGTGACAGGTGCTAGCACCCATTGGTTTAGCTTCCTTGCTAGCTTAACGCAACAGAACAACAGAATCATGTGAGTGGGAGGTAACTTCTCTTCTGCATGATGTGCATTATATAACTTCTCTTCTGCATGATGTGCATTATATAGCATGATGTGCATTATATAGCATGATGTGGACACTAGACCACTCTCTCATCTGTATGCTAGACTTGACTTGTCAGGGGTGCCCAAATAGTTTGGCCCAAGGCCCAAATCATGTCAAGGCTAACGCAAACCAAGGCTCAAAGCATCCAGGATTTAAAGGGACACCAGGCAAGCCTGATGCTTTTTCTCTACGAAACTCCCCCCTCGCTCGGTCTGAAGCTCTTTTCTTTTTCTTTGCGTCTTCCGTCAAGGGTTTTCGCTGCTTCTTCGCCGGCTCTGCCATTATACACACGTTTGCAACAATTTAGGATACACCGAACTTGCAAGTGGGATATTCTTCCTACAGGCAGTAGGGGCGGGCGAGAGAGCCTTCATTCGCCCCAGGATGAGTCATTTAACCATATACCGACTTACGAAGATGATTAATTAACACGAAAACGTTGCCTGGTGTCCCTTTAACACGTGCACACCCGCAAACTTTTACAAACTTTAAAATAATCACTCACGCACATTTGTATATCTGACCAAAAACATTTTCATTTATTCGTAAATACAGTGGGCGGCGCTTTCAATTGGCCACTTCAGTCACGCATTACGCGGCTTGAAGCTGCGTGAAACTTTAGTACCACTTTCAGCCACTGTGCGTCGCTCTGCCACTGTACATCGCTCTGTCAGTAGCCTCACTGCCGCCCCTTCTGAAAAAGCAGGATGCTACCTTTAAACAAGAGAGGAATCCCAGCCTACGAATTCAATAACAAAATAAATCATGCATAATTAAACATTACCTCGATTTAGGCTACTTGGGTATGGCTTAAGGCTTGACTACACGGTGGTAACAAAAATCAAAATCTGCTTTTGATAGCCTACCGGTGCGCTCCACAAAACGAAAAAATATCTTAATTTGCTGTCTACGTTATTGTCAGTGTTGGGGGTAACGCAACTACACAAATCAAAATAGTGTCTTGTGTGATAATTGAGCCAGTAGAGAAATAACTGTAAACAATAAACAAATACATCTGCTTTATGCTGCAGAATTACATTCATATTTGGCTGACTTCTGCAGACGCGCAAAAAACACTGCCACTTCCCTCCCCATATTCCAAGATTGAGATAGTAGCCTATACAAAAAGTACTTCATACTATCATAAAAATTCGTTAAAACGAATAGCTATTTGCAATTTGACAAAACACTGGTCCTCATTTTGCGAATGCGAGGATGATATGAGCCTGTTGCATTTAGTTAGATGTCCGAGTCACGCATTATGTTTGAAAACCACTGGCTCGTAATCACAATAATATAACACACGACAGTTGGATAGCCTACTTCATCATGTTCCCATGCCTACATTTTGGTGAGTAGCATAGAGATCATTAAAAACAATAAAGTATGGCTCTCCGTTTGGGACATCGAAAACGTATATTTTTAATAGGGTAGACTACCGTCGGAGATGTTGACTTGCAAAGGCCTCGGGATAACACGTTGTCTCCACTATCATCAGTCATGCCCCTTGATCAAAGTGGGGAATGAAATAAAAGTTTGAGAACCACTGGCTTAACAAGTTACCTGCAGTCACAAGAACACACAGAATCTGTTGCAATATTCTGATATCGCCAAATGTTTGTTTTCCAAAGTAAGAATTTCACTTCACCATGCACCTTCGACATTTAATAGCTCATTACACTTGTTACTGTTAAACATAGGCCTAACTGGTATAATTACAAAAATGATTCTGGGTCCTAAAAACTGGCATATTTTATGGCATTGTGTCATGTAAGGTTGTTGCAAAATCTAGAGAAATGTGTGAGGTGGTCAGCGGGGGACAATTGAGACACACATTGGATTGTACATTCCACACTATCCACAGCTGTGGTATCGGGGGCAGGAGGATTACTGTTAGCGCAGGCTTTATATAAAATTCTTCAACAGAAGGCCTGCCTCGAATGCAGGCTTGCCCAAAATAAAGGCCTGTGGTTTGCACAGCCTACAGTGAGTAGGTTAAATAACAGACCCAACACAATGTGCGGTATGATGCTTTTTTAGGAAGAGATTTTGGAGAGAGAGATAGGATTTAACCTACCGTAGGTGATGATTATTTGTGCCTGGTGGTAATTAGGGCCCGAGCACCGATGGTGCGCACCGAGAGGTGCAAAGCCCTATTGTCGGCCTCGCGCACCGAGAGGTGCGAAGCCCTATTGTTTTTGAAAGGATTATTATTAGGGCCCGAGCACCGACGGTGCGAAGCCCTATTGTTTTTGAAAGGATTATTATTATTATTAGGGCCCGAGCACCGAAGGGCGCAAGGCCCTATTGTTTTTGTAAGGATTATTATTATTATTATTATTATTATTATTTTTTTTTTTTTTTTTCTATATTATTATTGTTATTCTACTTTTTTGCTTTCCTGTTTTTGAGGTGGTTAACATGGTCGAAAACTCTTGACACACGTCAGGTGTCATGCAACGCAGTTACGTACAAGAGCTTGACCCCGGGCGTGGCCCAGGGACTCGCTAGCGCCCCCTTAGGTGACTGATCTCGTGGTTGACATAAATTTTGAGGTGGTTAACATGGTTGAAAAGTCTTGAAATTTGACACACACATCAGGTGTCACACAAAGCAGCTAGGTAAAAAAGCTTGGCCCCGGGTATGGCCCAGAGACTCGCTAGCGCCCCCTTATGTCACTGTGACTTGTGGTTGGCATATAATTTTAGATACACACACCAAATTTGGTGGGTGTATGTAACTCCCAAAAACAAACAACTTTTGCATTAACGTGCCATTAGCCACGCCCACAGGAAGTGAGGTAATTGAGATTTTGTGCGTTGTGGACATGATCAATTTTAACATACTCCTCCTAGACGGTTGAACCGATTCATGTCAAAGTTGGTATACATGACGCCGAGATGTTCCTGATTATAAATTGTGAAGCCTTTTTTTGATATGTTGTAATTTGACAAAATGGCGAAATTATTAATTTTAATACCCTTCCACATGAACAATAAATGTGTCATAATTCACCATGCATGGCTTGAAATGTTTTAAACTTCACAGGTCATTAAAGACCATGTTAATGATAATATTCACATGCCCATAATGCATGTTTGGCATAGCGCCACCACCTGGCAACAGAAAGAATGACAATTATACTGATTTCATATGATCAATTTGAACATACTCCTCCTAGACGGTTTGTCAGATTCATTTGAAATTTGGCAAACATTATGCCAAGATGTCGCTGATGTTAAATTGTGAAGGGATTTTTGAATGTTGTAATATATTTGATATGATTTTAATATCTCACCACATAAACAGGAAATATGTCATAAATCACAGTGCATTGAATGAATGGTCTGAAACTTTTCAGGTTAATAGATATCATGATTATGATGATATCCAGACACCCAATGGGCCTGCCTGGCATAGCGCCACCACCTGGCCAAGCAGGAAATGTGCCAGAAATGGACAATGCCTTAAGTGATTGATCTGAAACTTTATAACATATCAGATATCATTATTGTGATGATATTCACATTCGTAATTCACAGGCCTAGCATACCGCCACCATCTGGCCAAGCAGGAAATGTGCCAGAAATGCTCTATGCCTTGAATAAATGGTCTGAAACTTCTCATGTTAATAGATATTATGATTATGATGATATCCAGACACCCAATGGGCCTGCCTGGCATAGCGCCACCACCTGGTCAATCAGGAAATGTGCCATAAATGGACAATGCCTTAAGTGATTGATCTGAAAGTTTACAAAAAATTTGGATATCATTATTGTGATGATATTCACATGTGTAATTTCCATGCCTAACATAGCGCCACCATCTGGCCATCCAAAAAGTGTATCAGAAATGTTCTTTGCTTAAAATGAATGGTCTGAAATTTCTCAGGTTAATATATATTATGATTATGATGACAACCAATGGGCCTGCCTTGCATTGCGCCCCCACCTGGCCAAGCAAGTACATGTGGCAGAAAATAAAATACAAAAACAAATAGCACACGCATCAAATATGTACATTTCACAAACGCACCACGTCGGTGCTTTGTTGGATTCCGACATGTCACGGGTTGCGGCCCGCAGGTGCTCGGGCCCGCCATTGCCGCTTGCGGCTATATTTATTATTATTATTTGTTCACCTTTTTGCTATTTTTGAGGTGGTTAGCATGGATGAAAAGTCTTGGAATTTGGCACACACATCTGGTATCACAATGGCTACACAGGCATAAAAGCTTGGCCCCGGGCGTGGCCCAGGGACTCAGTAGCGCCCCCTTAGGTGATTGATCCAGTGGTTGGCACATACTTTCATCTAGACACACCAAATTTTGTAGGTGTGTGTATCTCCCCAAGATGAACAACTTTCGTATGTACAATGCATTAGCCACGCCCAACAGGAAGTGAGGTATTTGGGATTTTGTGCGGACTAAAATGTGAATTATGATGCCAAAAGAGGTGCTTCCCATCGGTGAAAACGCATGAAATTTGGCACTCGTCAAGAGGTACCGTGAATACACAGGGGAAAAGCCTTGGCACCGGGTATTGCCCAGGAACTCCTTAGCGCCCCCTTATGTCACTGTGACTTGTGGTTGGCATATAGTTTTAGATACACACACCAAATTTGGTGGGTGTATGTAACTCTCAAAAACAAACAACTTTTGTATTAACATGCCATTAGCCACGCCCACAGGAAGTGAGGTAATTGAGATTTTGTGCGTTGTGGACATGATCAATTTTAACGTACTTATCCTAGACGGTTGATCCGATTCATGTCAAAGTTGGTATACATGACGCCGAGATGTTCCTGATTATAAATTGTGAAGCTTTTTTTTGATATGTTGTCATTTGACGAAATGGCGAAATTATAAATTTTAACACCCTTCCACATAAACAATAAATGTGTCATAATTCACCATGCATGGCTTGAAATGTTTTAATCTGTTTATGTCAATTGAAGACTATGTTAATGATAATATTCAAATGCGCATAATGCATGTTTGGCATAGCGCCACCAACTGGCAACAGAAAGAATGGCAATTACACTGATGTCACGTGATCAATTTTAACATACTCCTCCTAGACGGTTTGTCAGATTCATGTGAAATTTGGCAAATATGATGCCAAGATGTTGCTGATGTTAAATTGTGAAGGGATTTTTGATATGTTGTAATGTCATGATTTTAATATCACACCAACAGGAAATCCGTCATAAAGTCACAGTGCATTGAATGAATGGTCTGACACTTCTCAGGTTAATAGATATTATGATTATGATGATATTCAGACACCCAATTGGCCTGTAAATTTTGTCCAGAAATATTTTGAAGTGGTTGACTGCCTGAACTTCTTCCACGGCATCGTTTACAGCCAGTTCCAAGCGGTGGTTCATGCAGTGCCATGTAAAGAGGTTAGGGTACCTTGCTGTCAGCCTGGTTGCCACACCAGAGTTTTTGCCTAGCATGACACTGGCTCCATCAGAAACAAAGGAGACCCTTCAGTGAAGCCTGCAGTGTTTAAACAGTTCAGTAAAGCTTCCTCTATATGCTCTGCCCTTTGGCTCTCCAGCTCAGCTAGCTCCAGGAACATAAATTCAGGAGTAGATCCATCCACTGAGGCTTTCATGTTGATAATCATTGCAGACTTGTGGCTTAGAGATGTAGCCTCGTCAATGAGAACAGACAACTTGCTTGATGACTTCACAATACTGAATCGTGAGTGCAGATTACTTCCCATGGTGGCACCATTTGTTTCCTGAAGCTCAATGAGTCAGTAAAGGGTTCATCTTCGCAAGATAGTATGCCGCTCTGAATACAGCATCGGTCTCTGCCAGCACAATATCTGACCCAGCTCTCACCAAATGTCCAACTACATCCTCCTTACCCTTCTCTTTGAGCTCCTGGGCTATGTTGTGTGCTTTTGACGTCTCAATCTTGTTCCTAAATGAGGTCAGAGATGTTTCTCTGCTTAAACCCGAGGGCTGAATCTTAAAGTGCACCCACTCCTCCGACATAGACACTCCTTTTTCAGTGTGGACACCAGTTGACTTTATGGAGCTGCAAAGAGTACGACCTGGAAATGAACAAAAACATGACTAATTAGCAAGTTTTTACCTAAAACATCTACAGAAAGAGTTGATATTTACACTGAATCATTTTAAAAAACTGTTATATCCAATTCTAATATTAATAGAATAAAATTACAGGCACACTTTAGGTACTAGGTACACTGTTCAATAGCTAATTATTTGACATTTGATGTTTTTCACAGTATTCTTTAACATTAACATGAATTAAACAATTTTCTTAGTCAGTGATTTTTTTTACTGTTTGAACCAGCTTATTCACATCTTGACATTTACCTAACTTTCTGTCCCTCCATTCTAGCCAAGGATAAAGAATATAGTCTTTAAATTCCCTCTTCAGTCCACACGGCTGGCCAGGAGCACTCGTCTGTCTTTAAATTCCCTCTTCAGTCCACACGGCTGGCCAGGAGCACTCGTCTGTGTCATCATCTAACAAGGAGATAATAGGCCTGTCAGTCTGATGACATGTTCTGTTGCATGAACGTGCGTGCACACACACGTACACACACACACACACACACATACACGCACATACTCAAATGATTGATAAACAAACTCAAAGATCGTAATTCTTAATTTTGCTTGCAAACTGACGTTTTTATGCGTTTACTAAACAAAGATTATGGAAATTAAACACCACTTTTCCATCGAAAAGCTTGTTGTAAAAGGCATAACTTGTTAGATTTAAGAACTAGGTTCGCTAGCTCTGTGTGTTATGAGTCCCATAGAACAACACTGCCATAATCTGGGTTAGAAAGTGTCATCAGGCTACTTGTGGATCTGGGTGGCTTCTCTGCCGCAAAGTTTGTCTCAAAAATACTTGATCCACAAATGCTGATCCACAAATGCGAAAACGAAAACTGTGTGTGCTGGTGATCCACAAATGCAAAATTAGATTTCACAAAGGCAATTTTCAGTTTTACAAATGCCATTTCATCATTTACAAATACACATCTACAATTGTGAAAACCAATTTACAAGTTACAAATATGATTTTTTTATTTGTGGATATCAAAACACGAATGCAAGTCAAGAAATATTTGTAGATGTTGCCATCTACTGGATTGCGATTTCTGTGTGCCGGTGAATTAAAGTAGGCCTATTTACGTGTGGATTTGTGTGATTTTCATGTGAAGAAAGTCTCAAAAACACGTAACTTTGGAAAGCGAAGAATGCATGTGCTGCTGGTCCACAAATGCAGAATCACATTTCACAAATGAAATTTTCGGTTGTACAAATGGCATTTTATTTACAAATGCACATCTATATTTGTAAAAATCAATATACGAGTTACAAATATGATTTTTTTATTTGTAGATATCAAAACACACATGCAAATCAATAAATATTTGTGGATCCCCCTCTGCACATATACAAATATTATTGAGACAAATTTAGCTCCATATCTAAAAGCTATGACAAAAATAGGCCAATTTTAAGTTTCATTTTTAAGCATTTTCATCTATGACAATCAAAAATGTTACTATCAAGTAGGCCGACAGCAAGTCGGGGTTCACTCTTTATTACGACATCCCGTTATTACGACAACCCTCTATTACGACATACCGTTATTCCGACATGCCTCTATTTAGACATTCCCCTACTCCGACTTTTTTTAGTACCGCTATTCCGACATTACCAATCCTCATTTTCAATTTATCTCAGTTCCTGTATCCTATCAAATTCCAACATCCTAGATGCATGGATGAGTCATGTCATCTGCACCTGCAGCTACATCAACAATCCACCCGCCATCCACTCTAAACAATGTTTTTCGGCACACATTTCAGTCATAACCTTGATTTTGAACTGGCCATGTGAATAAATGTTACACATTATATGTAAAACACAGGTAGCTCTCCTCATTTTATTCTCTAAGCTCTCAGGGGAAAACGGTCGGAAACTCCATGCATCAAACAAACTCTGCGTGCAGGCCACCTATATTAATTCATTAATGGCCGTCAATCAATGGCCAATTGCGCAAAGACGGGCGGAATTCTTGCTCCAGTAGCCTAAACCACTTCAGTGAACGTTCAAATAACCCCCAGAGTTCAGTGTCCATCAGGGTGTTCAAACTGGGTGTGCGATATATTCAAGTTGCTTATATTGCATTTTAGAGGACAATGATAAAGCCACGTATATGCCATGCAACGCATTTTGGCTTGCCAGCAGGTTGGATAAACTCAATTTACTACACAATAATGTAGGCTAGGAATATATCTTTTATATGTCATACGTGCAGTTGTTGAATTGCACATAACATGTCTGCATATTTATTTAGTCTTCTTTCTCTCGACTCTAGGCTAGCGCATGCATTATCATGGCCCTATAATTGTGCAAAGACAGACGGGATATCCGACGCTCCTTTTACAGTAAAACACTTCACAACGAACGTTCAAATAACCCCCAGAGTTCAGTGTCCATCAGTCCCAACATTTAGAAACATAATCGAAAAGTCCAAGCGTGAATTGGGTGTGTTTTGATTTTGAGAGAGACTGGAGAAGGGCCGTATGTCTCACAGCAACTGCGATAACCTTGTTTCTTTAAGGCTATCCTAACCTCCAAATATTCACATCTAATGAGGGTCGGCGACTATCCAATACCCAATACTATTTGCAATACCCTCGATATGCATATTATTGGAAAGTTTAGTTTATGGCTGTTCGTGTGAGTACAATAACTTAATTTTGTCAATTTTACCAAAACGACTGGTTTCGCCTTGCAGGGTCACATTTCATGTATTGTCTTATATTTTTTTATTCAAAACAATTCGTAGGTATCTATACTCAAGTCTAATTACCACCAGACACAAATAATCATCACCTAGGTTAAATCTTCTCTCTCTCTCCAAAATCTCTTCCTCTGAGATGCACGCGCTATAGGCTATAATTTAGACTACCCGACATTTCAAATGTAACTCAACTTGTTTTAGCTCTTAAACACGAAAAATACAATGTTCAACGGAGCTGGTGTGTGTGAGGCGCACTCTTAAAGACGCGACTAACCTTTCGGTTTCATTCGGTTAAAGTTCTTGTGCGTAGGCTATTATAGAATCCAATCCTGTCGATGCCCCTGCTATTTATCAATGTAGCCTTTTATTGTTTTTTTTGCCATGAATCGTCTGAGCTGTGATGAAATCGTGTGTTGTTTAAAGTTGGGACGATTACTGTAGGCCTAGGCTATACTGCCCATATTGGAATAAAAAAAATAAAGGCCCACCCTAGGCCTACTTCGCAAAAGTCCACTCCGTTGAAAAATCCTGGCTATGGCACTGTTAATGACCTCGTGTCGGAATGGCAGGACGTTTGAAAAAAGGTCAAGTGCCGCTACTCCGACAATGAAAAAAAAAATGTCGCAGTAGTGGGACGCCTGAAAATTAATGTTAATGCCGCCACTTCGACAATTAGACGCCAATGTCTAAGTAGCGGCATGTCGGAATAGCAGCATGTAACCCAGCAAGTCAAGCCCAAACAAAATTAGATTAGCTGATTTTTAAATGTTGGTCAATAGAAGTATAGCCTGTTTTGTAAACTCCACATGCACTAAAGGTTTTTGCATCTGGCATTATATTGCAGTAGATAATGTTATTACCCATAAGTACAGATAATATATCTCTCCATCCATGCATACCATGGAGATAGCATGGTTCTGGCTAGTAAATAAAGTTCATGATAGATACTTAATCCAGACAGCCACAGTACACATCATGTAGACCGTTTACAGACAGACATGGTGATTAGGAGTTATTCCCAAAGAAGAATCCCAGATAAACAAACGTCCAGAAATTAAAACTAAGTAGGGTAACGTGGATCAGAGTATGTTAGCTTGCTAGTATTGAGAGAAGAACGAAAGCTACAGTGGGCAGTGCTTCGACTTGACCAGCTTTACTCGCGGTCCGCGCGTGGGATCACACGGTATCACGCGACTTTAATTTGTATTTTTCCAGTGAGACGCTACAACAACCCAAACAACCGGTAGATGGCTCAAGTGAGCAGGGTGTCTCGTAAAAAGAAATGGAGCCTGGAAAACCCTACACAGACTTCACTACAGACTTTAGCAGACTGGTTTAGAAATAATTTAATAGCCAGAAATATGCCTGCCCTGCCCTAATAAAGAAATATTTGGTTAACTGCGAGTGAATCCCATTTGCAGCCGTAGAAGAAACGCACGACAAATTAAACATTCTGGTTTTCTCTGAGTGCAACGATGATAGACAGACATCATTTGGTAAGGGATCAGATTCCAAAAATAATTCAGTGGAAATGCATGGATTCCAGTTACTGCTACTGGAAGAAACTGGAATCCATGCATTTCCACTGAATTATTTTTGGAATCTGATCCCTTATCATACGTGTTCATTCTTACTCGTCGCTCGACTTATCGTGACTAAATTCAAGATGGCTGCAAACGCTAAACTTCGTGAAGATACTGTCTGTATAAATCGTGTTGTAAGTAAACTACCAGTGCTTTTTTCAAAGTTCTCAATGTCTCGTTTTAAATGTCAGGGCCTTCGGTAGTCTACCAATGAAGTGTGGAGATACATTGAGCCTCGTAAATGGTGTAAAACAGTGATTTATTTGCATGGCTAGCCCGATGCCGAAGCACCACCATTGAAAAAGCTGTTGGTAGCATCGGCTAACTAGCGCCAGATTTTGGAGTGCAGGGGACAAGCCGAGGGAATTACGAGTGCATGAAAACGACGCTAGGACAGACATGGTGGTTGCACAGCTTAATAAAAGTTGACAGTTTAAAAGTTGAATGTAGATTGGAAGTTGATCACACTAGTTGACTGAAAAGCCCAGGCTGCCAAACAGTTGTGGGCAGAGGACACAAATGGCGGGAGTCATAGCTGATGACGACAGTTGAATTGGCTGAACAGTTAAATAGTTGGATAGTTTAAATGGTTCAAATATTTCATAGGGAATTATTGTAGTGAGGACTTTTATTTTGAAACAGCTTTGGGCAGAGGAAACAGTTGATGGGAGTCATAGTTGATGACAACTGACAGTTGGAATAGTTGAACAGTTAAAAAGTTGGATAGTTTAAATGGTTAAATAATTTAATAGGGGATTATAGCAGTGAAGACTTTTATTTTGAAACAGTTGTGGGGAGAGGAAACAGTTGACGGGAGTCAAAGTTGATGACAACTGACTGTTGCTAGAGTAGTTATGCTGGTTGCTATGCTCATTGCTAGGTTAATGATGTTGGTTGCTAGGTTTTAACTGTGAATGTGGTTGCTAGGCTGTTGCTAGGTTACTTGAAGTCGTTGCTAGGTTGTTGCTAGGGTGTCCATGGTGGCTACTATCAGAAATAAAGGAGTTACTACAGTGGTTTGCTAGTATAATCATCTTGGTTGCTATGGAAACTGACATAGATGCTTAATTTCAATGGTTGCTAAATTGGTTGCTAGGTAGGTGGTGTTTTAATATAGTAGGCTAGAGGCATAGGGCTTTTCTCAATACAAAGTACGCTAAAGAACGGTCTCCCGTTCTTGAAAGTTCGAACTTGAAAAGTTAAGATCGTGAGTCCAGACTCTGGAGAACGCGAGGACACAGGACGCTGAATTTGCAGTTTGAGACAGCAGCGTTCTTGCCAACGGCAACTTCTCTCGGAACAGCTCGGGAGTCTAGTCATTTACCTATTGCTATTGGTCTACCCAGTATTTCTGACATTTACAATAAAATATATAATTCACCAGCTTGTTTAAGTTTGTTTCTCATTGATTTTTTTGTTTTGTATTAAATATTAATAACAATGTATTCACTTGCCGATGGCGGGAACAACGTTTGAAGTTCGCAGTTTAAGTGACAGTTATGATTAACGTTAGTTGTGAAGCCTGTAGCCTACCGTTTATAGCCTAAACATGGATCGGATTGTAGCAGCAATTATGATAAGTAGGCCTATTATGTATCAATGCTGCCATTTCTCTTATGTGAGTGTCACGGCTGAGCTGACGTAATGCATTGTGGAATCTTCAAGCCACCAAGTCACCACCCGATGCATCCTTGATAAAACCAACGATTCGAGAACACTTCCGGGAATTTTATGCGTTCTTGAATAAATGCGAACTTGTGAATTGGACCAGTACTTCGGCGGTGATTGATGACGTTTCAGAACGATTTTCAAGTTCATGAGAACACAAGTATAGAAAAGAACGCATATTGAGAAAAGCCCATAGTTAATGATAACTGACAGTTGGAATAGTTGAACAGTTAAATAGTTGGATAGATTAAATGGTTAAATTATTTAATAGGGAATTATTGTAGTGGAGACTTTAATTTTGAAACAGTTGTTGGCAGAGGAAACAGTTGAACAGGATCTGTAGTCTTAAGAGAGCCAGATTGTGTGCTTAAAGCCTGAGACGGACAGTTGCTGGAGGTGGCCGGAACCATATGGCTCTGGCCGGAACACTTGGCATAGGATTCTAAGTGCCCTATTGTGATGCCATAATCGCCAATGTTAAGTCTATGGGGAAATGTTTAATAGTTTTTAATTAATAGTTCAAAAAGTATAAAAGTTACAAATATCAAAAATACATTCCACACCTGTCCTAAGTAAGACCTACGTAACGCAGTTTGAATGAAGTTTCTACATTAAACGGTTGAAGCCGCATTAAACGCGGAAAAAGCATTAGAAGAAGAATAATAAGAAGAAATCGGATAACAGTAGATTGCATTTTCATGCACTCTAATAATAATAATAATGTTCACGAAAGTTAGACGCTGTGTTAATAAGTCATATATAGCCCTCATATACAGCCCTGGAAAAGTGTGCCCTGGAAATGTGAACTCTCGGATGATGAGATGATAGTTGCATAATCCGATCAGAATGGTGAGAACATGGTATCAGCCCACTCCAGATGTACAATGACTTTTCGTAGAAGCCTTGAGTTTACAAAGTCCTTTAGCAACTACGCACCCCATGCTAGAGTTCACAAAGTCCTTTAGCAACTACGCACCACATGCTAGAGTTCAAAAAGTCCTTTAGCAACTACGCACCACATGCTAGAGTTCACAAAGTCCTTTAGCAACTACGCACCACATGCTAGATTTTTGTTTTGGCTGACAGTGAGACAGAAAAGCCACGTCTGATTGGTTGGTCGCAATGGAAACCATAGATCAATGAACATCTTATGCCTATTCAGCCTTTTGGCATAGCCTAACCCAGGGCGCCACCATCTTTGGCCTGTATCGTCACATTTTGCATTGATGTTACCACCACCTACAGGATAATGTGCGTATCGCCTTGTCACTGATTGATGCTGGCAATATGTGATACCGGTTAAACGTGGCGGTGATCTGACATTCAGCCATTCGTCCCCATAGAAAGCAGTGCCAGTGGTCAACGCTGCATGGTTTCATATCTGGAAACAACTGACGGAGAATCCATGGGAGATTGACTGCCGCAATCTCCGAATTAATATTGTAAAGTGTAATATCGTTGTGTTGTTAAACTACAAGGCTTCCATGAGAAGTGGCCGTTGATAAAACGTGGCTGTGCTATTCTAAATATTGAAAAATGAATTTTAAGTGGGTATACTGAACATTTTAGGTGGGTATACTGAAATAACCAAAATTTTGAGGTGGGTATACGGCATATACCTGCGTTCTATGTAGACTACACCACTGGTTGTCGTAAAAACAGGATGTCGTAATAAAGGGTGAACCCCCCCCCCCCCCCCCGCGAGTGTCAAACACACACGTCAGCGCTTTTGGGGAACCCTGGTCTAAACACACACGTCAGCGCTTTTGGGGAACCCTGGTCTAAACACACACGTCAGCGCTTTTGGGGAACCCTGGTCTATGTCTTCAACTGTCTCTTCCATGCGACTGATACTTTTTGTAACTTTTTTATTTATGATGCTTTTTCACAATAACAGTAGAGGGTTAAATGAAGGAAAGAAAAAGAAACAGGCATACAGAGCTACAAAAAAGAAACAAGAAAAACAAACAAAAAAACTGAAAATATAGCACCATGAGGTCCTAAAGATAAAGTATACAAGTGATAGTCAGTCAGGCATGGTTAATTAGCCTACATTCACAGTTCTAGGTCATTTACCTAAATATTTCCCCCATCTTTTCTCTCCAATCTCTCTTTGGAGCCGTATGGAATATGTAATCTGCTCAAAGAGGTGTAAATGTTTCACAATACCAACAAAGGTACCCACCCACGGTAGGAGCGTCTTTCTGAAGCCAGTATTTAGTGATAGCCTTTTTCCCTGCAGCCAACAGAATTTTTAAGAGATACTCATCGTCTTTGGTCAATACCTCAGGGAAATGGCACAAGTAAAGATAAATTAATGATACCTCCACGCTGAAACCCATAACCTTATCAATGACTTCTATCACCTCTTTCCAGTAGGTCTGGATAGATAGATAGATATACTTTATTAATCCCTAGGGGAAATTCAAGGTCACAGTAGCATACAGACAACACACACACATTCAATAACAGCAGAAAAAGTAATTAAAAGTATATAATATAAAATAAAAAACACAACTAAGCAATAAGGACTGTAGAAGATAAAGAATATAAAAAAATATATACAAAATACAAATTATGCTAAATAAAACGTAATCAAAATCAATTCTAAAAAACAGTATCCACATAGTGGGTGAATAATCAATCAGGTGCGCTTGCAATGACTGAAGCAGGGACTGAGCCTGTGGTTCTCAGTGCATAAGGTAAGGTGCTCTGTGTGAATGAGTGTCATGGTGATGGTGCAAATGAGTAAGTCAAACAGTGCAACAGTGCAAGAATAAAGTCTATATATCTATATATAAATAACTATATTAAGAAAGGTATGTGGCATGGAGGGAGGGGTTGTGCATATGTGCTAATACAGCACGCAAACAGTGAGGCAGAAGACAAATGTAAAGTGACTAGTGGACAGACAGTTCAAGACATTGGAGGTGGTGAAGAGGCAGACAGACTATGCGGAGAAGTCTGTTTCTCCTCTTCCCTTAAGTGATGCATTAAACAGTTCAGGGGCCGTGCACACGACGGAGGTTTTTGTGAAACCGGTGAGGTTTTGTTAACGGTTACGCCTTGCGTGTACACGACGCCGGCAGTTTAGGAGACTGAAATCGATAGCTTTTGAAACCAGCTTCCGAAGTGGGAACTTCTGAAACCGTGCCGTGTAGACGTGTGAAGCCGGCAATCCTATGACGACATAGCCACAATATCTGTTATCACTGGCCATCGCAGAAAACGGCATCATGCCAAAAGGGGCAGAAATCGCCTTAACCTACAGCAACTTAAACAGTCCTCACCTACAGAAACCTCCTTCTCCATGGGCTTGTGGAACTGTCAATCCGCAGTCAACAAAACGGACTTCATAGCTGGCTATGCCAACCACCTTTCGCTGGAACTCCTTGCTCTCACTGAGACTTGGATCACACCGGAGAACACTGCCACCCCGGCTGCACTCTCCACTAACCTTACACTATCCCACACCCCTCGCCCATCTGGACGAGGAGGTGGGACGGGCCTGCTGATCTCCAACAAATGGAAATTCACCCCGCTACTGCCTTCAAACAAATATGTCTCATTCGAATTCCATGCCATCACAGTGATCGCCCCAGCAAAACTCTACGTGCTGGTCATCTACCGCCCTCCAGGCCAACTAGGCGACTTTATGGACGAACTTGACACTCTGCTGTCCTCCATCCCTGAGCATGACTGTCCGCTTCTTGTTCTCGGCGATATGAACATCCACTTAGATGCCCCAGGCTCAGCGGACTTTTTGGCCCTGATCCACTCCTTTGACCTCAAACTGGTTCAAAGCCCACCGACTCACAAAGCTGGCAAAGAGCTTGACTTGATCTTCACTCGAAGCTGCAGCATAGACACCCTCACGGTGACGCCTCTCCATCTTTCTGACCACTTCTTCATCCAGTTCAACGTCAGCCTGACAGAACAGCCTCCGGCTCCTCAGCCGATGGTCACGTTCCGCCGCAACATCCGGAACCTGTCTCCAACGCACTTCTCCTCTGTGGTTGCCTCTGGTCTACCTCCACTCAACACCTTCTCCTCTCTGGAGGTTAATGAGGCCACAGACTCGCTCTGCTCCACACTGAGCTTGTGTCTAGACGAGCTGTGCCCTCTTACCACAAGGCCAGCTCGATCCAAAAACTCTCATCCATGGCTAAATGATACCCTCCGATTGCAGCGCACCAAACTCAGAGCCGCGGAGAGGAAATGGCACAAATCCAAACTAACTGATGACCTCAAAAACTACCAGACACTCCTGACCTCCTTCTCAGCCAGCATCACTGCTGCTAAGACGGCCTTCTACAATGACAAAATCAACAGCGCTACAGACACTCGAAAACTTTTCTCAACCTTCAAATCGCTACTCAACCCTCAGCTGCCTCCTCCTCCATCCAGCCTTACTGCAGATACCCTCGCCTCATTTTTTACAAACAAAGTGGCGGCAATCAGCAGTCAATTCTCTACATGCCAACTCAACGCATCTGACTCAGATACCGCACTCCTACAACCTCTAGGGACTGCTGGATCATCTTTTTCAGCATTCACGCCTCTCTCCGAGAATGAAGTGTCTAGACTCCTGACATGCAGCCGTCCTACCACATGCTCGCTGGACCCTATACCTACGAGCCTACTTCAGTCCATCAGCCCAACCATCGCACCAGCTATCACACATGTGATTAATGCAACGCTAACCTCCGGCACATTTCCAACAGCGTTCAAAATGGCCCGGGTAACACCATTACTTAAGAAAGCTTCTCTCAACCCTGCTGAAGTCGAGAACTACCGCCCTGTCTCTCTCCTGCCTTTCCTATCCAAAGGCATTGAACGAGCAGTCTCCAAACAGGTCTCTGACTTCCTTTCACAGAACAACCTTCTGGATCCAAATCAGTCTGGGTTACCGAAACGGCTCTGCTGTC
This sequence comes from Alosa pseudoharengus, assembly GCF_046254945.1. Classification (NCBI taxonomy): domain Eukaryota; kingdom Metazoa; phylum Chordata; class Actinopteri; order Clupeiformes; family Clupeidae; genus Alosa; species Alosa pseudoharengus. The sequence continues at coordinate 43,008,228 of NW_027468837.1, forward strand.
TGTAACAGAAGCTTTAAAAGAAGCCAGGGCGACCGCTCGGTCATCAGTACTCATTCTGCTTGACTTATCAGCTGCCTTTGACACGGTTAATCACCGCATCCTTCTCTCTATACTCGCTAACATGGGAATCTCCGGTTCTGCTCTCTCCTGGTTTGAATCCTACCTCACAGGACGCTCGTTTAACGTATCATGGCTTGGTCAGCTATCTGCACCTCACCATCTCACTACAGGGGTCCCCCAGGGCTCAGTGCTGGGCCCCCTTCTCTTTGCTATCTACACCACCTCCTTGGGACAGATAATCCGTTCGCATGGCTTCTCATACCACTGCTATGCAGACGACACACAGCTCTATCTGTCCTTTCCACCTGATGACCCCTTGGTTTCAGCACGGATCTCGGATTGCCTCTCAGACATAGCTACATGGATGAAGGCACACCACCTCCAGCTGAACCTCTCAAAGACTGAACTACTGGTCCTCCCAGCTAAACCTACCATACACCACGACATCAACATCAAATTTGACTCCATGTCTGTTTCACCTACCAGGACCGCAAGAAATCTAGGAGTTGTTCTCGACAACCAACTAAACTTCTCAGATCATGTTGCCTCAGTCGCCCGGTCATGCCGTTTCGCACTCTACAACATACGGAAAATCAGGACTTACTTGACTCAAGATGCTACCCAACTTCTGGTTCAGGCAATAGTCATCTCACGACTCGACTACTGCAACGCCCTCCTGACAGGTCTCCCAGCCTGCGCAGTGAAACCACTTCAGATGATCCAGAACGCGGCGGCGCGCCTGGTCTACAACCAATCCAAAAGGGCACATGTTACCCCGCTGCTCATCCAGCTACACTGGCTACCTATGGCGGCCCGCATCAAATTCAAGGCTCTAATGCTTGCCTAAAAAGTAGTCTCCGGTTCTGCTCCCACCTACTTGAATGCCCTCTTACAGACATACGCTACCTCCAGACCGCTGCGCTCCTCAGACAAACGACGTCTAGCTCTACCACCGGTACGCTCAGGCCAATCCAAACTTTTCTCATCTGTTGTTCCTCGCTGGTGGAACACACTGCCAGTTCCTACAAGGGCAGGGACATCCCTCTCCATTTTCAAAAAACTCCTAAAGACCCAGCTCTTTAGAGAACATCTCCTCTCATAGCAACACTCACAACAAGTCTTGCTGATCCTAGCACTCACCAGCCGTCTTAAACTGACACGTAACTGTTAAAAAACAGCACTCACTGATGCACTTATTCTTACTGTAATCTAATGTTTTTTTTAAATTGTCCTAAAAATGTTGAGAATTGCTCTAAAACTTAAACTGTTTACCATGTTGTTAGTCGCTTTGGCTAAAAATGCGTCAGCCAAATGTAATGTAATAGCCAGCCCCACCCCTAACCCAGCCTCCGCACTTGACCTCACCTGCCTGGAGTTGACCCTTGTCAGAACAACAACAACAATGCTGGATCACGGAGTCGTGTGTGTGCTGCAGGTGCTGCTGCATTTGATGACAATGCTAGAAGAAAAGCTGGCAATTCTGCAGGATGTCAACGACCAGCGACGGCGCATTAACAACAACCTGCGCCAAATACTTTTAAATCCACCACTTCGTTCTGCTAGGAGAGCAACCAGGACCAGCCTATGCCAACTGTGCATTAGCTGTCAATGATTATGCCAATGTCCCTGATGTACAGTATGGTTGAGTTGTTAACATAAACAAAAGACCGATAAACTAAAACCAAGTAGCTCTCAATAATGTGCGAATGTCCATGACGTAGAGTATGCTTGAGTCGTTAAAATAAACAAAAGACCGAAACTGAAAACCAATAGGCCTATGCCTACTGTGCATTAGCTGTCAATGATTATGCCAATGTCCCTGATGTACAGTATGGTTGAGTCGTTAACATAAACAAAAGACTGAAACTAAAACCAAGTAGCTCTCAATGATGTGCGAATGTCCATGACGTAGAGTATGCTTGAGTCATTAAAATAAACAAAAGACCGAAACTGAAAAAACATACTCCACATTAGCTGTCAATGATTATGAGAAAATCCATGAAGTAGAGTCGTTAAAATAAACAAAAGGCCGAAACTGATAACCAATAGGCCTACAGTGCATTAGCTCTCAATGATTAGGCCTATGCATATGTCCATGATGTAAAGTCTGATTGGGTTGAACAATAATAAACTAAAGACCATTGAATCGTTTACTGAATTGAATTTTTTTATTGGAAAAATTGAACTTTTCAAAAACAACGTACATAGCAGCATAAAATATTTTAAACAATAAACATGTCTTTCAACAATAAACAATCTAAAAACCTATACACAAAAAAATCCTATACATATATGCTCGGGTCATGTAAAGTGCAATAGTGCACCTGGATGAAGCAGAATTACAGACTGTCAACATCATCTTGTAGCAGTGCGCGTCTAAAGGAGAATGTACCCCATTGCTGGTTGATGCGTGCCGGTGTTGGTGTTGGAGTGGCAGTAGGCTGTACAGGTGTGTTTAGGTGTGTGTAGCTTGGTGCATTCCTAGGTGTATGCAACCCTGGCCGGAGTATGGGTCCTTGTGGTGTATAGCTGCTGCGGGGGTAGGAGAATTGCGGTGGGTACCTGCGGCTGTTGATGTTGCTGTTGTTGCTGGAGCATCATTTCCCTTAGTAACAAAAAGCCTTCTCGGATGGTACTCGTTATGTCTGTAATGTTCGTCGTGATCTGCTGCAAACTTTCAGCACTGCGCCGTTCGGAACTCTCCATTAATTCCAGCATCCTCCTCTTTATGTGTTCCAGCATCCTCCTTGTTATGTGTTCCAGCATCCTCCTCTTTATGTGTTCCAGCATCCTCCTCTTTATGTGTTCCAGCATCCTCCTCTTTATGTGTTCCAGCATCCTCCTCGTTATGTGTTCCAGCATCCTCCTTGTTATGTGTTCCAGCATCCTCCTCTTTATGTGTTCCAGCATCCTCCTCTTTATGTGTTCCAGCATCCTCCTCGTTATGTGTAGATCCTCTTGTACAGGAAGTTTCCCCTTCAGTCTGTCTCCTCTGTGGCTGTTCAGTCTTGCCTTGATTAGAACAGAGCAAAAATCGGTCAATTAGAAGGTAACATAAGTATTTGCAAACATGTTTGTGCATCCTGTAGGCTAACAAATACACATAGAAGCAGGTGTATCTGGCCGATGTAAGAACACGCCGAACATAGGCTACTGTGTGCTGGTATAACAGATATCTCAGTAAACTTGAAACCAACATACCTCAAGCAAATGTCTGCGTTGTTGCACAACCGCAGAAGGTAGACCATCTGTTGCTGGAGTTTGTGACTCCAAACCCGAAGAAGTAGGCTCCGATGAAGTCGAATGCGACAGCGTGGACTCATCCCTTTCCTCCATCGGATCACCTGTTTCTATTCCTCCAGGGATGGTGGTCGCAGGCGATCCACCCCAGATTTGTTGACAAAGTTAAAAAAAATCAGGACCACACGTCCGTGGCCACTTCGCCGACCAGAGTCTACGGCCTGTCTGTATTTGGAACGGACAGCTTTCAGCTTTGAAATGACGGTGGGTTTGGACACGTGCTCCGGGCTGTGGGGGAACTCCTTCCCTGTAGCCATGCCCCCGGTCAGATATTGCAGACAAAATGATGTTGTAATGTCAACATATTTCGTCTGGCACGACTCCCAGTCAACATTTTCTTGGTATTGTTTCGTTTTGTAGTCGAGGGTGACTCGCAGGAGCAACTCCACCTCATCATCAGTCCATATGAACACTCCGGTCTAGCAGCACGTCCATTCGCCATCCTGTTCTTCGTCTCGTCTTGCTGTGTTTGAACTGAGCGCGCACATTAACGGGGAATCCCTTTATGAGCATGCTCCACCCCTTCTTCCGGGGTTTTGGAATTTTTCCCCATCAATGCAGACTGGTAGCAGAGTGGGCTTAGATCTGCGGAAATCCACCACCATCTCCTTGGTCTTTGAAGTGTTGAGTTGGAGATGATTGAGTTTGCACCATTGCACAAAGTCCTCCACCAGGCTCCTGTACTCCTCCTCCTGCCCGTTCCTGATACACCCCACAATTGTAGTGTCGTCAGAAAACTTCTGCATGTGGCATGACTCAGTGTTCTAGCGGAAGTCAGATGTGTACAAGGTGAACAGGACTGGAGAGAGCACAGTAGCCTGTGGCGCTCCGGTGCTGCTGATCACAGTGTCAGAGAGACAGTTCTTCAGTCTGACGAACTGTGGTCGCTCGGTCAGGTAGTCTGTAATCCAGGTTACCAGGTGTAGGTCTGGATGAGGGGACACAGCCAGAATACATGGGTGTGGTCTACCATGCTTTCTCCACATTCCCTCCAGCACCCCAACTGAGTGTCTGTTTGTTTACCTTTTTGTTTAGGGGTGATAAAGAAGCGTATCAAAATTTTCCAGCAAAAGTCTATTTTCCAGACAAATGAGTTAGTAGTAGAGGACTGTGTTTTCCAAGCGTTCATCCACATGTCCTCTGTTATTTCAATGTCCAGTTCTTTTTCCCAGCGTTGCTTCACATACTCTTCGGAGTCCTTTTTAAGTGATTTGATGCCACGGTACAGTTTGCTTATCAGTCCTTTACTGTTCCTGCAGTTATAGGCATCAACAAACAGCTGGAAAACAGTTGACAGTTCCCTCTGGTTAGAATCCTTAATCTCTTTACGAAAGTAATCAGAGAGTTGTAAGTACCTATAGAAATCCTGTTTACTCAGCTCATACGCCTGACATAGATGCTCAAAGCTATGAAGTGCCCTGTTTACTCAGCCCATATGCCTGACATAGGTGTTCAAAGCTATGAAGTGCCCTGTTTTTAACTATTGTGCATAGAGATGTAATGCCATGATAGACCCATTGTCTATATCTGAGGTCATACAATGACGGCTTGTAGTCAGGGTCGTATGCAGGCCACCTGAGTAATTTCGACTCTCTCTGGAGCTGAGAGCGATGAACTACTTCAGCCCATATCTTCAATGATAAGTTCACCCATTGGCTCTCTGTCTGTAATCTTTCCTTATCACGTCAATACAACCTATTAATGATTGTATCGGGACATCTATCAAAGATGTCTCTGTACCTTTCCATTTGGCCTCATAAGATGGGTTACACAGCATATAAGTGGTCTTAGCTGAGCTGATATATAATAATCCTTTAAGGATGGGAGAGCCATACAACCCTCTTCCTTTGGTAACTGAAGTGTGGAAAATTTTACTCTTGGCCTCTTATTGTTCCATATGAATAGTGAGATGTGCCTATTCCATTCTCTGAATTGTTTTGGGGGAATGTCTATAGGAAGTGAAAAAATATATAGTAATCTGGGCAGGATGTTCATCTTGACTGATCTAATTCTATCACCAAAATCAAGGGGGAGGAGACTCCATCTATCAAGGTCATCATATATTTTTTGTTTACCCAGTTGTAATTAGATTTGAATAACTGGGACTGATCTTTAGTCAAATATATTCCTAAGTATTTGATTTGGGTAGAGTACCAATTGAACTTATATTTTGTGGTAAATTCCTGTGTGGGAGTGAAATTAAATGTCATAACCTGGGTTTTATTAACATTAAGGACATATCCTGAGTATTTCCCATATGTTTCAAGCAAATCCATTAAGACTGGGAGGCCAGTGGCTGGGTCAGTCAATGTGACGAGTACATCATCGGCATACATGCTTACTTTATATTCCTCACCTCCAATGAGAATACCTTTCAGTTCTGCCTCCCGTCTTATTGCCTGGCCCAGGGGCTCAATGGGGCTGGCAGGGCAGCCCTGTCTACATCCTCGCTCCAAACTAATGGGATCGGAGAGGCTGCCATTAACCTTAATCCTTGCTATTGGGGAGGAATAAAGCGCCTGAATACCATTTATACATTTATTCCCAAAGCCAAATCTTTTCATTACTGCTTAAAGAAACTCCCATCCAACTGAGTCGAAAGCTTTTTCCGCATCCAGACTTAGGATAATGGCCCTGGATTGTTCTTTGTTAATGTTTTCAATAATATGGAGAGATCTCCTGATGTTATCCTGTGTTTGTCTATTCCTAATGAATCCTGTTTGGTCCTCATTTATTAACTGATGCATTGCGGTTTCCATTCTCTTTGTTAAGATTGTAGCATACAGCTTATAGTCTGCATTTAATACACTGATTGGTCTATATCCTTTGCAATCCATCCTGTCCTTCCCTTCCTTGGGGATAACTGATATGAACACCTCTCTCCAAGATGGCGGAGGAGATCCCTCCTCTAGTATATAATTAAAGCAGATTTCCAGAAGAGGTACTAAATGTTAACCTGGCCCTAGCCAGATGAATGTCGTTCCGCTTAGCTCCGCCTAGCTTCACTCACATCCATCTGGAACCTCTTCCATTGAGAGTGATTTCTCCAACCAACTTTATGGTTTAGCGAATCAGGACGCAGGGCGGGAGTTTCATAGATGTGACATAGCGTAGAAGCGACTGTGAGACTGTTATCAGCGTCACGGGTTGGCTTCGATGAGAGTGGTTGAAGTAGCACGTCAATAGATGACGGACAAGTGGCTTATTCAATCATATGCAAGCATTTTTTGATTAGGTCCAGCCTTCTGAAGCAACATTTCAATGGATCGGTTCCAGATGGATGAGTGGAGCTAGGCGGAGCGAAATTCATCTGGCTAGGGTCAGGTTAACTAAATGTTCCCTCGTGGTTTTGTACCATTCTGGAGAAAATCTGTCTATGCCCGGTGACTTATTATTATTCAGACTTGAAATAGCTTTGTTTATCTCCTCCTTTGTTATAGGCAGACTTAGTTTTTCATTGATTTGTGTGCCAATATTAGGAAGGTCTAATGAATCTAGAAATTCAGTTATTGTCTGTATGTCTGCCTGGTCCCTTTTGGAGTATAGAGAAGTGTAGTATTTCTCAAAGGCTTTTTGTATGTCGTCTAGATTTTTAACAGTCTTGTTTGTGACAGGGTCTTTTATCCTATGAATTGTATTTTCTGCTTGTTGCTTTTTGAGTTTCCAAGCTAGTAGTTTTGCTGCTTTAGGACCAGCCTCATAGTATCTTTGTTTCAAAAATCTAAGTTTTTCTCCACCTCCTCACTAAGTAGTTATGTCTATGTCTATGTCCTGCTTGGTAATTCTTGGTAATTCGTATTTGCTGAATAATGACAGGGTCTTTATTGGCTATGTGTATCTGTTCAAGATCTTTTAATTTTTCTCCTAGATTTAATAGTTGTTGTGCTTTTGTCTTCTTTGATAAGGCTGTCCAGGCTATGATCTTACCCCTCAAGACAGCCTTAGACGCACCCCATAGTATACTAGGGTTTACTGTCCCATTTTCTTGAAGGTATATACCTAATTCTCTTTCCATTGCTAACACAAAAGTGATATCATTTAACATTCCAGAGTTTAACCTCCAGAGTGTTTTGCGCCTTCTGCCTTCCAAATGCATAGTTAAATGAACTCCTGCATGGTCAGAGAGAACCTTCTGGCCTATTTTGTAATCTTTGATTCTATGCAGATCCTCGTTATACATAAAGACATAGTCTAGTCTTGAGTAAGTTGCATGTCTCCCTGAGTAGAAGGTGTACCCAGGTTCTGAGCCATGCACTGCTCTCCACACATCATTCAGTCCCAGTTCTCTTAAGGCCTTATTGATTGAGTTTTTCGGTATGGTTCCTTTTCCTATTTTTATTGGTTGTGTCTAAAGAAGGATTGAGGAGCACGTTGAAATCACCAGCACAAATTAATGTTCCATATGTCTCTGATGCAATCAGACCAAACACTTTTTTATAAAATGAAATCTCACTCCCTGGGGGGGCATAGATGTTAAATAGAGTCACCTCTCTCTGGTCTATTTTGCCCTTAACCAGAACAAACCTGCCTTCCTTGTCCCTTATTTCAGATATAAATTCAGATGGAGTTAAGTTTGAAATAAGTATTCCTACCCCCCTTTTCCTGCCGTTTTTGTATGATGAGAAAAAAGTATTTCTAAAACCCAGCTTTTTAAAATTTTCATGTTCGTCTCCTGACATGTGGGTTTCCTGCAAAAACACTATATTTATCCTATCCCTTTTAACCTTGGCTATCATCTTACTGTGCTTTATAGGGTTGTTAAGGCCATTTGCATTCCATGATAATATATTATAATATTCATAATGCATTAACTTTACCGTTGGTATCCTGTGATTGTACACTCCAAGACCTCAGACAAAAAGAAAAAGAAAAGGGGGAACTGTAGGAACTATAGTACAAGTCATTGAACAGAGCTTCCAACAAAAAAGGTGACATATCACCTTTAGCAAAGGGGAGGGGGCGGCCACTAGGTGGGGTCCCTCGGCAAGCTAACTCGAAAACAAAAAAGTTTTGTGGCAGTCTGTTGACGATGCATTGGTATCAGCAGTTCCAATATAATCACAAAAAGGAGGACGTGCGCTGAAGGACTGCGCTGAGGAGCTTAAGGATGTCTTCACAGACATCTTTAACACTTCCCTGAAGCAAGCCATCGTCCCATCATGTTTCAAAGCTGCCACCATCATACCTGTGCCAAGAAGAAAACTGCTCCATCCTGCTTCAATGACTACCGCCCCGTGGCACTGACACCCATCATCATGAAGTGCTTTGAGCGGCTTGTCATGTCACACATCAAATCCATTCTCCCCCCCCACCCTGGACCCCTTCCAGTTTGCATACCGAGCCAAACGGTCCACAGAGGATGCAATCTGCTCTGCCCTCCACCCAGCCCTCACCCACCTGGAAAACAGAGACTCATATGTGAGATTGCTGTTTATAGACTTCAGTTCTGCATTCAACACCATAATACCACAACAACTCATCTGCAAACTTGATAAACTGGGACTCAGTACCTACCTCTGCAACTGGCTACTGGACTTCCTCTGTCAGAGGCCTCAAGTAGTACGTGTTGGCAACAATATCTCAAGCAGCATCACACTGAGCACGGGGGCCCCCCAAGGCTGCGTGCTCAGTCCGCTGCTCTTCACCCTGCTGACGCATGACTGCACTGCAACCTACAGCAACAACCACATAGTGGCAAGTGGCAGCAAGACCAAGGAGATTGTTGTAGACTTCCGGAGAGGTAAAAAAATGTGATATATGGCAATATATGTAAATCACATATATTATGTATATGTCAATGTATGCCTCACACATATAAGTCACATATATACACATACATGTCACATATATTATAAGTCACATATATACACATACATATCAAATATATTTCAACATATAGCAACATTGGCCGTTTTTATATGTCACATATATTTTCCCAGATATACAAATATATTACAAATATATGTCAGTTGCATATATGTTAATATATGATAAGTTATGTATGGAAGTGCCACACATTGATTTGGCATATGCTGCAGAATGCACTCAGTGTTCTCAGGGCAGCAATCCTCATAAATCACCACCTGCAAACAGGGAACAAAGAAGATTAATATGCTGTAAAACACACATGAGAACATGAAAAGACCATCACTGAAGCACTACTACCTTCACATGCATCTTTAATAAACACACACCTTGGCACAAGTAAGCTTAAATAAGGGCTATGAGATGAAGAACATGTAGCCTAATGATCCATACATCAGAATACTTTGACAAGATTTGGGAAAGATTCTTGAAAGATTGGAGTCTTTTAACTAATGCCCCCCATTCAAGCTTTACTCAAAAGACTATCTTTCAAGAATCTTTCCCAAATCTTTAAAGTCTTCTGTTGTAAGGATGGCGTAACACTACCCTTCACAAACTAAAGATCTATTTAGGCCTACTAACATTCACGTTAGCCTGCATGGTTATTAGCAGCCACTTTAAATGTAAGTTAGCTGCTATAGCTAGGTTAGCTAACTTACTCACACCTGATATTTCATTCAAACTAAAACTTATATTCATAACGACATCTCAGACAGGCTTGTTGTTGGATATGATGTTAACTACCATTCTAGATATTCCACATAATGGTAAAGTTAGTTAATGGAAAAGTTAACATTAAAGGAAAATTCCGGTTTTTAGCACTTTAAGGCCCTTTTCTGGTTTGTTTTGAATGAACTAGAGTGGTGGACACCGAAATTTTGACAATTGACTCGTTTTGAATCGCCTTTTCACTTCTCAGGGTAGCTGGCAATGGGCATACTGTAGTAGGCTACTCAAACATGTCCTAAAACAACCCTTAACGGTTTGAATTGCATTCACACATCAGCAGCGTTTTACTAGTTAATTGCAGGGATTTCCTCACGAACGTCGTCTTAAAGTGACAGGCACTCAATTAGACCTACTGAACTGAACTGAATGCTACCTCTGACTAAGAATGCATTACTTTGCACTTGTATAGTCTTTTATTTTGGAATCTTAAGAGCAATAAACATATATTCCAATGTTAAGGAATTCATGTTTTTTTCATTCAGATATGTAAATCAACATGTATAAGTTGCTATTAGTCAATTAATGGGGAGATAATCGATTATCGAATCGAAATCGAATCGGACTGAAAAAATTAATCGTTAGATTAATCGATGCATCGAAAAAATAATCGCTAGATTAATCGTTTAAAAAATAATCGTTTATCCCAGCCCTACACTCGGTGAGTTGCACAGTTTTGAAAACGAATGTTAAGGGTTGTTTTAGGACATGTTTGAGTAGCCTACTACAGTATGCCCATTGCCAGCCACCCTGAGAAGTGAAAAGGCGATTCAAAACGAGTCAGAAAAGTCGAGACAGGACCAATCGTCAAAATTTCGGTGTCCACCACTCTAGTTCATCCAAAACAAACCAGAAAAGGGCCTTAAAGTGCTAAAAACCGGAATTTTCCTTTAACAGCTCCCGCACCACCAGACTCACCAACAGCTTCATACACCAGGCTGTTAGGATGCTGAACTCTCTCCCCCCTCCCCCCTCAGCTACATAACACCCTGGACTTTGGACCCACAATGGCTGCCATGCACTACTCCACTTGCACTACTCCACTTGTACACTTGCACACTTTGCAACTTGTTGCTGTTGTCCTGTTGTCCTGAAAACACTTCTGAACACACTTCTGCTGCTCTTACATAACTTGCACCACTATGCCACTTGCATACTTAGGTCAAACAGAACTACCTCAGCCATTTATTGGCCTGACTTTTGCACTATTATATTGACTGTCTATGCACAATTTCAACCCAAATTTTGCTGCTCTTATTTCTTCATTGTATATGCCTTCTTATTTACTTTTTATATTGTTTACTTGAATGTTATGTTTGTCTGTGGACTTAATTGGTAAAATATGTCTTGTCTCCACCGTGGGATAGTGGGAAACTATGACTTGACTTTGACTTTGAGGACTATTTAGGCGAGTCTTTCTCCTCCTCGCTGGTGTCCTTATCCTTCCTGCTCTACTCCTTTAGTCTCTCTCTTACCTGTTGCTGGAACTTCTCCCTTCTGGGCCGGGTCTCATGAATCACCTCCCACGGCAGTAGTTTGGCCAGTGTTTCCTCTGTGAAAGCCTCCGCCTTCTCGCAACTGATCTCGCCCACGTCGAACCCCCGTCTTCTCAAATCCTCCGCTGCTTGTGTCGCGTTATAGTACGTAGCCGTACCCGTTTTTAGGTGAACTCGCATTCTGGTCAGTGGAGTCTGAAAGCGTACTCCATGTTCCTTCAGGGCTTTCTTAATAGGGGCATATTCCTTCTCTTCTTCTGGACCTCCTCAGCATAGTCATGGTCGAAGTAAACTCGCAGGTTATTGTGGCTAAGCCCTTTCTTCCAAGCAGCGTAGAGAATTCTTTCCTTGATAGTGAACTGGAGGAAACAAACCACCATTGAGCGTAGTGGAGCATTTGTGGATGGTTTCGCTGCAAGAGCACGGAGTGCTCGTTCTATCCCCAGATCACTGCTCCACTTCGGGTCAATATCCTCACTTAGTTGCGTCTTAACTCTTTCCCGACAGCCCATAGAGAAATCAGTATGTATGTACTGATGACGAAAATGAATAAAAGTATAATTTTTCTTCACTGAAACCCCGCAAAAACGTGTTTGTATGTCAATGAGTGTCTAAGCCAATCAAATAAATGGGTTTTCCTTGGATATGTGTTGAATTTTTGCTATTGGTTAGATTTTATATTTTGTGATTGGTTGTCAAGCGCCGATCGCGATATTTCAACATGGCGAGTAATGACAATCGACCGAGGTTCAGTGGTAGTAATGACATACTCTTCATCTGTTTTTAACAGTACACAGGCCCATGTTGTCTAGTGATATGAAACTGTGTGGTGTGAGAGGGTAGGGGCCAAATCTGTAGTGTAACTCCGTGTGGGAGGTATCTGAATCTGTTGAGTCATTTTCAGCAACACTGACTCTGTTGGGTCATTTTAACTGTTCATCTGTTTTAACAGTCTAAACTGTGTTAACATGATTATTACCAGTGGCGGTTCTAGGATTTTTCTGAGACAGGGGCCATAAAGGGGCCACATCATACACTGAGGGGCCAAGAACCGGTCAACATCCATACACAGAAAATCCCTTGTTCAGTATGGCAGAGGCACGTTGTCTATGTGATATGCAGGACTATACGCGGTATACCCAAAGTCCTTTTAGGCAAGTCCCTCCACTCGACGGCCATATTGCAACGCTTTTTGGTCACTCACCGGGCATCCTATTCGACAGAAATGTGTGTGCGCAAGGCTTCACGACACCAATCTTGCTCCAGCGGCGAGTTTACAACACATGATTGGCACGATGTCTTCACAACACACCATATGATTGGCTCAATGTATTCACATCACACCACATGATTGGCTCAATGTATTCACATGTTGACGTTTTGCCGAGGAAGGGGTGGGATATGTGTAGACAACGTTACAAACTAGCCCCATGCATTTCTATGGAGGATTTTTTGAGTGCTGTGTCTCCTCATTAGAAAGTCTCTGGTATACCCACTTAAAAAGCATCACCATCTCAGTATACCCACTTAAAACAGACAAGGATAGGTATTAATTTTTGGGGTTGATCACAGTATTCCCACTACAGCTAACTAGACTACACCACAGCAGTAAGGTGCATACATTTCACCAGTCTTACAGTACCTTGTTCAAATACTTGAATGCTAAATGTTAAAAAACAAAAAAGCCAATACAATTCTTAACAATTTTCCCATTTATTTATAATGTGCATTGAAAACACAATATAAAACTAAAATATAATAGACACTTCAGTGGAAATACATTGATTTTTTAAACAGAAATCATACATCATCATACACACATTTTTCGTTCAATTAAACAAGTTTTACTTTAACCGTTTCCCCTTTTGTTGATAAGAGAAACCACTTTCACTGCCAGTTTGCGTACATTAAAACAAACACACACACACACAGCATGTGAGCAACTACATCATATTTACACAATTTTTTCAACAACTATTTTTACAATGGTCTTATTTGGAATGGTCTTTGAAGCCACCGTCTTGCTTCCAGTTAGAAAAGCCTGATTCTGATTTGAAGACTGACGATGGGTCATTTGAAAGCGAAAATTACGGAAGGGGTAGCAAAACACTAAAGATGGAATATTCCTACCATTTGAAGTCTTTGTATTAGAAGTCATTGAGTGGCCTCTTCCTATTTCCGTGCTGCATCTTGCGGAATACCAGTTTAGGAGAGGTTGCACAGAACCATCTGCTCTAGAATGGGAAATGTTTGGAGAGAAGAAAATGAAACAAGTTTGAGTAACTTAATTGTTATTAACTTTCATAACCCACTGTCAACCTGGCGTTTCTAAAATGAATGACAAAATATGCTCACTGTAGTGGCAATAGGAAATAGCATCATACAATTAGAAGCAGCTATGCTTGGTGACTGACCGGTTCTGAAGACTGTGGGTTGAAGTCACCAGCTCCTGCGCCATCCCAGTCTGTAGGTGAAACACAAAATGCGTGTTTCACAAAATCCATGCTTGTATTCAGCATGTCGTCTGGCAACTGTAAAACCAGTTATTTATTTTTTTTAAATCATATAAAGGTTAAGTGAGTGGAACATTTAACCAATTTATCTCAATGAAACTCTTGAGATAACACTTTGAGACAGAATTCATGCGAAGCCCATGAATCAAATAAACTCAGAATAGTGGTTAATAACTTTGCAATGATAGCTCACATTAACTACAAAAACGTAGCGTTAGCTATTAGGCATGTATTCTCATGTTCATGTTAGCAGCTGCCAAACTTTTTCCTCAAGCAAAAACGTTGAACGTTATTTACATTTGGTAAGGCGCACTAGCGCATGTAATATTATTAATTTCGGACCCCAAACAAACAGGATGTCCATTTCTCTGCGTTTCATACAGCACCATTTCAAACACTTCATACATTACCTTTCCATACATGAAATCTATCAGCATGCTAACAAACAATCAAACCTCCACTCAAGTAACCTAACGTTAATTTAATGTTAACAGTTCACTGCAAGCTTGCTGCTGCTTCGTAATTTAATTGACAACTTAACATATTGTGACAGCAACAAATAAACGTCCCTTTCACATAATGATGATAACCAACATAGAGATTTGTGACTCACCAATAAACTTCTGTGGAGGATGAAACGCTGCGATCGGTTCTTCACGTTAGAATTCTAGCTGATACTTTCGTTAGCCAAATGTATCGGTTCTTCACGTTAGCTGATACTTCCGTGAGCCAAATGTATCGTTTCTTCACATTAGCAGAGACATTTCTGGTTAGCCCAAATGTATTGTTTCTTTTACAGTTCACTGTTTGCTTTAGCTTTCAAGCTTCATAGGTGCATTACTGCCACCAGTTGTTTGGGAATGGAATTGCATCTCTGATCATCGTTCTTAACAAGTTTGACACTTATTGATGATTGACGGTACAGGGGCCAATGAGATTTCAGATGGGGCCCGGGCCCCTGTGGCCCCGCCCCTAAAACCGCCCCTGATTATTACACATTGACCAAAAAAAAAACATGATTATTAACCAAAAAAATATGTATGAGATGAAATTGTAAGTTATTTTTTTGATACAAATGTGATTGTATTGATATTGCAACTGATTTTGATAATAAAACTATATAATGGTTATTTAGGCTCGTCTGTATACATAGTTTCAAAATTAGTTATTTTAGAGTTCCTTTCACCCAATTGCTACCAAACTTGGTATTTATTTAGCCAACAGGTAAATGCAACTTTTTTTATAACATGCTGTGTTGAAGCTGTAGAGCTTCACAAACTCAAAAAATTTGCCCGGAATATGCACATGTTATGCTAATTTATGCTAATTAGCATATATAAATAATACATAATTGTCATGTCAAACATATATTTGTGTACCCTAACTATCTGACTTCAAGAGAAAATGGATGGTTGAGATATGCTTAGGTCACCCACAGCAGAATGAAATATCAAAGGAGTCATTTTTGGCCTATTTTGTATCATGTTCACCACAAATTCAGTTGCAGAAGTACCCTCTGCCTCCTGGAATTCCATATATTCGGATGTTATTCCGTCTTGAGTGGCCTTCCATTTCGGTCACTTTGTCCTGCAATGCTCGCTGGTTAGTTAGCAACTGGGTGAGCGTACCCTTAACCCCAATGCTCTCTGGTTAGTTAGCAACTGGGTGAGCGTACCCTTAACCCCAATGTCCCAACCCTTAACCCCAATGTCCCAAACCCCAATGTGCTCTGCATCTGCCATATTATGTTCTATCTCTCCAACCCGCTCGGCTAACTCTTCAATCTGGCCCGACACATCTTGAAGTTTTCTGTGTATTTCTGAAGTGAATTCGTCCATTTGTTTTTTAATATCTTCTCTAAAGCACTTACTAAATTCCTGAAGGTCTGTTTTAAGCTCGGCTCTGAGGGTTTCCATTCCTTTAGCTAAGACTTCGCTCACTGCTTCCCGAATTGTGTCCAAACTTTCATTTTCACCATGCGATCCACCTTGCTTTTCTCCATCTCCCGACTTTACCTCAGTTTCTCGCCCTCTCATAGTCATCTTTGCTTTCTTGAGTTTGTCCGCACTCATTCTTACAACTGTATTTGTAACAAAAAATGAATAATATAATATTGAGTGGGAAAAGTTAAGCTGATACCGGAGCTGAGAAATTATGCTGTCATGTTAACTCTCGCACCACCGGAAGTCCATGCGACTGATACTTACTGATTTATGTGTCTGGCAGAAAGCAGTTCGGGTCACAACCATCATGAAGAGGCTGAGAGCTCCAGAGCAGAGTAATACAGCAGGAACCACAGCAGCAGGAGGAACCACAGCAGCAGGAGCATCAGCAGCAACAGGAGCCACAGCAGCAGCTGGAACCACAGCAGCAGGAGGAACCACAGCAGCAGGAGCATCAGCAGCAACAGGAGCCACAGCAGCAGCTGGAACCACAGCAGCAGGAGGAACCACAGCAGCAGGAGCATCAGCAGCAACAGGAACCACAACAGCAGGAGGAACCACAGCAGCAGGAGGAACCACAGCAGCAGCAGGAACTGGAGGAGCAGCTGGACCAGAAGAAGCAGCAGGGACAGGACCAGGGAAAGCAGCACTCAGCCAAGCCCCTGCTGCCCAGCACAGCCCCCTTCCTGAGAGGGAGGCCTCAGGCACCTCCAGCAGTCCAACTGCTCCAGAGGAGTGTATTACTGCCCCGCCTCTGGAGGCAGGAGAAGAGGCGGGGTTAGCAGATACCACACCCCCTGTGCCAGAGGTGGAGGCGGAGTCACAATCCAATGGTGATGCCCCTGCCCTGCCCCACACCCCTCCGGCAGAGGATCCGTTAAACGTTTAAAGATCCAACCCCGATCTCCACTGAGGATCCCCATAACATTTAAAGATCCAGACTAGACTTCCTCAGGACAATAAGACTGTTCCAAGGAAAACAAGTTTTCAATAGCCAATCATAACCCTAACCCTAACCCAATCATTCAGATTCAGCAACCGCCACACTATCGGTGACTGTTTGATCACCACTTATTGTCCAACATATCATTTATTTATGTGCTTAAGACGCCTCCAGTCAACAGTCAATGTGCAACTGTCAATGCATGATACTACTATAAATACTACTACTATGATACTAGAAATGCTAAGTAGCATAAAACAGGCTCCTTAGCATTTATTCAGATACTAACATTCACACACAATTCCTGCACTTTCCTCATGAACACACATCTGTGATGATCATGTTTCCCACCAATATGACACACAGATTAGCATGACAATATCTAGAGTATGACTAAGTACCAAACCCCCTTATTAACGTAATGCCTCTACCTCTGTCCTTACTCAGCTCTGCTGTAGGACAACACTGCATTCCCTGTGTACCCATGTAGCCCTGACCTGTGTGCCCATGTAGGACACCACTGCATTCCCTGTGTGCCCATGTAGCCCCGACATGTCCTTACCCAGGCTCATCTGCTCATGCGTCCTGGCCCTGCTGCTCATTACTTTATGCTAATGGTTTAAAAGTCTTTAAGGTGAATATATCTGCTAACTTACTGATACAATTGTGTTAACCCTGCAGGTGAATGCATCTGCCAACTTGCTGATGTTATTGCGCTCTGAAGGTGAATTCTGTGCTCATTCATGCTAGTGCACTAATCCTGAAGATGATTATCTCTATATATACTAATGCTAATACACACTAATGCTAGTAAGCTAACCCAAAAAGTGAATATCTCTGCTAACCCACCTATACTAGTATGCTAACCCTGCAGGTAAACATATCAGCTAACTCACTAATCCTAGTTTGCTAACCTTGAACTTGAATATCTATGTTAAATCACTGATGCTAGTGCTCTCAAATAGCCCAGCTAACTCACTGATGCTAGTCCATTAACCCTGAGAGTGAATAGCTCTTTTATCACACTGATACTAACACACAAACCCTGGAGATGGCTAGCTCAGCTAACACACTGATGCTAATTTACTAACCTTGCCTTCTCAAATAAGATATGCCTCAGCATGTACAGAGACTCAGGGTTGAAGAGGAGCCGAAAGACCCCATCACACAGTGTCCATTATCTGGCAGTTTTTATTTCATTGGTTAATGAACCTCAAAACCTTTGAATATAATTTTCTTATCATTGATGTCTATGAACTAAATACACTTAGATATAAATATGGAACAGTTCTAAGCTTCAGGAATGCCTCTTTGGTTCACAAACTTGCCAAAGTGTATGTAGAGTTGGCTTGGGTACCACATGGTGCAGATTGACTGGCTTTCAGTTCACCGCTCAGAAAGAGCCTTTAATGGTCTGGGACTGCTGCATTCTGGGACTAGTTCATAGTGAAGGTTCAGGAAAGACCTGCCTGGTTCAGTGTAAAGTTTCTGGAAGGAGCAATACAATAGCCTACTGTGTAAAATTGGCCAATTGTACAATTCCAGAAGGACCAGTGTGGCTAAATGCAGTGTCAGGTAGCACTAGCACAACTAAGTAAAATGTAAAGTTTAGGATAAGTGTAAAGTTTCCTAATGCAGCTTGGTTTAAGTTTCTAGAAAAAAGTAGTGTGGTTTGGTGTAAAGTCTGTGTGCAGACAGACCTCAGTGCTTGTAAAGTTTGTAAAATAGGAACCTCTGGTTCGAAGAGCTGCATCCCTTGTAAAATAGGAACCTCTGGTTCGAAGAGCCGCATCCCTTGTAAAATAGCAGTGGTTTTCAACCTGGGGGTTACCAGATTGTGTAAAAAAACAAAAAAACAAAAAAAAACAATTTGAATATGCCACCAACTCATTTAAATGTCACTCAACAACCATAGGATGATATCAGATGTGCAGTGGTCTCTTACATTTTTCCAGAGATGTATCTTCATTAAACCATCACTAAACATACATTTTGTATTCTATTACCATTACTAACACTAACATATATAAAAGCATTGTTGTTCACAGTTGGCAGTCTGGCCTTAGCTTAGCATCAACAGCATAAATTGGCAATGCAGGGCTAATAATGTTATGTTGCGATACTGTACATAACTCTGTGGCTGTGTTGCTCTATTAGCTGGGTGCTGTTGTTTATGGTTCAAGACTAAAATGGAAGCCATAATTCTCTCTGTGAGCAAAGAAGTACAGGAGGTATGTAGGTGCAAGGGTACAGGAGGTATGTAGGTGCAAGAGTACAGGGGGTATGTAGATACAAGGGTACAGGGGTATGTATGTGCAAGGGTACAGGGGGTATGTAGGTGCAAGGGGAAGTACAGGGATATGTAGGTGCAAGGTGGGGTGATTGTTCTGGGAGGTCACAATCACTGTCCTATAGCACAGTATAGAAAGTATATATATTATACACACACACACACACCTAGGTTCTTCAAGATAGCTGTTTGCCTGTCCCATTGTAGTACTGTAGTGTAATTCTCTCTCACCCATGAGAACTGGCCTCTGCAGACATAGGTACATGTGAGTCTGTTTGTGAGTCTGACTGAATCTTCATCAACACCATCATCATTATCAGCTTCATCCCAGACTCACTGAAAGATGCAGTCCGCCATTTTAATACTCCAGCTGTATGTTCCATTTTCTGTGCTAAAAGAACCTCCATTTGTCTGTTCCGTGTCCCATACTAAAAGAACCTTCAGCCGTCTGTTCCGTGTCCCATACTAAAAGAACCTCCATTTGCCTGTTCCGTGTCCCATACTAAAAGAACCTCCAGTCGTCTGTTCCGTGTTATGTGCTAAAAGAACCTCCAGTATTCATACCCAGTCCTGGCTCAGTCCAACCATAAACAATCCCAGCCAATCAACACACACTTCTGGAACATAGAGGTGAGGAGTGTAATCTGATTGGTTGTTGAATTGCCATGTGCACATTCATGTCTCAGACTGCCTCTAATGAGTAAAATTTTTAACTCATTAGATATTTTAGACTTACATGGCAATATTAATGTATTAAATTATCAAGTTTGCATATTATTTGTTTGCTTGTACAGATACGTTGTGATTTCTTATTTATATCCTCTGTTCTGTGATTCATGTTTGGAGATGTTTTGAGATGTGCTACCCCATGTATCCGCCCTGTCAGTTAGTGCTCACCAGGGGGCGCCACAGGACCTATTTATCATCACCAGCTGAGCAATACTGTGATGCCTGTGTGCTCTGAACTATGTAAGAACTACTAGACTGTGTGTGTTTGTGTGTATGTGTTCGTGTGTGTGTTCGTGTGTGTGTTTGTGTGTATGTGTGTGTGTGTGTGTTCTGTAACCAAACCCCTGCCCCCCCACACCCCCCACCCACACATCACACATCTCAACATCCAACACATATCTAGAAGGTCACACACACACACACACACTTGATTTTCCTTGAATTGTGCATTTCGTGGAAAATCTTGAATTTCCCCTTGGGGATCAATAAAGTATCTATCTATCTATCTATCTATCTACACACACACACACACACTCACCCATACATCACACATCTCAACATCCAACACACATCTAGAAGGTCACACACACACACACATACATCACACATCTCAACATCCAACACATATCTAGAAGGTCACACCCACCCATACATCACACATCTCAACATCCAACACATATCTAGAAGGTCACACCCACCCATACATCACACATCTCAACATCCAACACATATCTAGAAGGTCACACCCACCCATACATCACACATCTCAACATCCAACACATATCTAGAAGGTCACACACACCCATACATCACACATCTCAACATCCAACACATCTAGAAGGTCACACCCACCCATACATCACACATCTCAACATCCAACACATCTAGAAGGTCACACCCACCCATACATCACACATCTCAACATCCAACACATCTAGAAGGTCACACACACCCATACATCACACATCTCAACATCCAACACATATCTAGAAGGTCACACACACCCATACATCACACATCTCAACATCCAACACATATAGACCCATACATCACACATCTCAACATCCAACACATCTAGAAGGTCACACCCACCCATACATCACACATCTCAACATCCAACACATATCTAGAAGGTCACACCCACCCATACATCACACATCTCAACATCCAACACATATCTAGAAGGTCACACACACACACACCCATACATCACACATCTCAACATCCAACACATATCTAGAAGGTCACACCCACCCATACATCACACATCTCAACATCCAACACATCTAGAAGGTCACACACACCCATACATCACACATCTCAACATCCAACACATATCTAGAAGGTCACACACACCCATACATCACACATCTCAACATCCAACACATATCTAGAAGGTCACACCCACCCATACATCACACATCTCAACATCCAACACATCTAGAAGGTCACACACACCCATACATCACACATCTCAACATCCAACACATATCCAGAAGGTCACACACACCCATACATCACACATCTCAACATCCAACACATATCTAGAAGGTCACACCCACCCATACATCACACATCTCAACATCCAACACATCTAGAAGGTCACACACACCCATACATCACACATCTCAACATCCAACACATATCTAGAAGGTCACACACACCCATACATCACACATCTCAACATCCAACACATATCTAGAAGGTCACACCCACACACACACACGTCAGTCCCTTTCTCCTTTGTGCTCTCTATATTTGTTTGACTGATGACTCATTTCAGAGAGTTTACTAAGGGTTAAATGATGTAAAACGGTTTATTTCTGTTCAGATGTATATTTGTATTCATGGCTTAATAGAAAGTTACTGTAATTACGAAAAGGATGTTTTAAAGTTTTTACAGCATTCTTATTTGTTGTGACGACCGCATACAATACTGTGTAAAGCACTCAAAGCAATGCTTTTCTAATGCGCACTGATCCTTCAACATAGAGTTCCCTTTAGTATAGAGTTCCCTTCAGCATAGAGTTCCCTCCCAGCACACTAACCCTTGAGCATAGTTCCCTCCCAGCATAGAGTTCCCTCCCAGCACACTGACCCTTCAGCATAGAGTTCCCTTCAGTATAGAGTTCCCTCCAGTATAGAGTTCCCTCCCAGCACACTGATCCTTCAGTATAGAGTTCCCTTCAGTATAGAGTTCCCTCCCAGCACACTGATCCTTCAGTATAGAGTTCCCTTCAGTATAGAGTTCCCTCCCAGCACACTGATCCTTCAGTATAGAGTTCCCTCCAGCATAGTTCCCTTCAGTATAGAGTTCCCTCCAGCATAGAGTTCCCTTCTCTATAGAGTTCCCTCCCAGCACACTGACCCTTGAGCATAGTTCCCTCCCAGCATAGAGTTCCCTTCAGCATAGAGTTCCCTCCCAGCACACTGACCCTTCAGCATAGAGTTCCCTCCCAGCACACTGACCCTTCAGCATCTGTGGCCGTAGGGGAGTGTGAGCCGCCAGATTCCACACACTCTTCACACACTCCTGTAAGACTTGCACAGGTCCACACACTCTTCACACACGCCTGTAAGACTTGCACAGGTCCATACACTCCTGTAAGACTTGCACAGGTCCATACACTCCTGTAAGACTTGCACAGGTCCACACACTCCTGTAAGACTTGCACAGGTCCACACACTCTTCACACACTCCCGTAAGACTTGCACAGGTCCACACACTCCTGTTCTACTCTGTGCTTTTTGGTGGCCACCCCTGATTTGATGGGAATAAAGGGAAACTGCTGAATGAGCTGCTTTCTGTGCTTATTCATGGAGCCTGTGAGAGGAATGAGCTGCTTTCTATGGTTATTCATGGAGCCTGTGAGAGGAAGGCCTGGAGTTACAAGGGGTCAAAGGGCAACGCAGTGTCACACAACAACTCACCTCACTCTTCGGAAATGGGAAGAACATGCAAATTGTAAAAAAAGAACTTTAAAAAGATATTGTGACAAATTAGCACTGAGCTGCTCAGGGATACTGTCCCCGTTGGAGGACAGCTTCGGTCTTAATAAGAGCCTCGCCAACATAACAACTAAAACAGATAGTCATAGACAGTGTTGGGCAAGTTACTTCAAAATCGTAATGTACTATGCATTACTTATTACTGTCATTTCAAAGTAATTTGTTACATTATAATATTACTGTCTCTGAATTGTAAGGCATTACACTACTATTGCATTACTTTTAAGTTACTTTCACCAAAATATCTAGAAATATAGATTTGCCATTCTAAATGCAGCTTATTACGCTCAATGCAGCTTGCTCTTCCAATGGAGGGAGATGTGGTATAGCATAATGACTGAGCTAGGCTTAAGGCAACAGTAGAATGCAATACAGTAGGCACAGTGCTCATAATGCAATACAAGGAACAATCATAGTCAGAATTTTGTTAAGAAATACTGTAACTTTAAGGCCTAGGCCTACTCATTAAAATCAATAGAGAGCCTACTATATTGTAAATCAAAGCTTAAAGGAACCGTATGTAAGATTGTGGCCAAAACGGGTACTACAATCACTTTTAAATTACTGTAGAGCGGTGTATCCCCTCCCCTCTGACTGGCAGAGTTGGCAACCGGATGACAAAACACTACTGACTTTGTGATTAGTAGATAGGTGGAGGGTGGCACATTAGGCCAAAACACAACATGACAACATCAACATCAGTTGAGGGCTGCAACTTCACTTTTTAAATGACAATATCCTGGCCAGACTACTGTTGTCAGTGATATAAGTATTTGAAATGAACATGATTTCTTAATGTCTAGTGACATATCAGGGCAATTTTATGATTAATTGAAATACAATTTTTACATACGGTTCCTTTAATAAAGACATGTCAAGATGGTGGCCTGCTGGCCATTTCGGTGCCCTAAGTGAGTGGCTTTGAGTGAGTGACATTTAAATGATAACTCAAACACCTAAAGTAAAATAAAAGGCCTATTATTTACAGACCATTACTGTGTATTTTTAAACATTAATTTCTGAAGAAATGCTGTTTTCTTATAAATGGTGCACTGTCACTTTAAGAGCATTGATCTTTACGTTGTCATAATGCCCTTTTGCCAGCTCTTGTTTACAAGCCTTATTTGTTTGAGTTACATTGATATACAATATTAACAATAATATGCACAATGTTAAGTTGTTTTAAGCAACCTTCATTGCTTTGGAAATGGAAGTATGCAATGACATGTTGCTTCACATTTCGTTTTGCGAATACAAGTGAATTATGAGCCTGGTATCCACCTAACTATCTGAATGGAATGCGTTTCAGTCGACTCAGCATATCATGTGCTTCGTGTAGCCTAAATGCTTGGAAAACGAAGTACTACGTGGTGATTGAGAGAACCCAAAAGCTATCAAACTTGCATGTAACATCGTGTTGTAACTTGCATTGTAAACGTTATTGATGAAGAGTGAAACGCAGTTTGCAGTAAAGCTGGTTATATTTGGGTGCCCCCTCTGTCCTTTGGTGCCCAACGCAAAGTGCGTGATGCGCGTGGTGGGAGCGGTGGCACTGCCAGGCTACACAATCTTTTCCTGCATTTCTATCCCTTTATTCTCTTCAATTTAAGTTCACAGCACAAAGCTGTCATGCACAACAGCATAGTTTGTGTTTTATCAAGAATCAAAAAGATTAGCGTGGCACTACTTTAGATTTTTCATTAATTTACTTGTGCTATTTCGCGAGCTGAGAGATCTTTCGGTTTCGCACACAAAGTGCACTAACTATTATGTTCTTCATAGCCTTGTCTCTGACAAGCTGAAAATAATGAGCGTAGGCTTATGTCCATCCCGCAAATAGAGTCTGCCTGCGAGTCTGCTGCAGCCACAGTCATCTTCAACCAGTATCAGGAGATAACGTTCTACTATTTTGCGCCGATTTTATCTCCTCTGTTGTTCTCGAGTGGTGTTTGCGAATATGTATCAAAACAAAACAAGCGCTTAATTGCGCGTTACTGAAGTTTGTACCGAGTAAATATTACCCAATTTTTTTTTTGTAATGCCTTACATTACCGCGTTACCGCAAACAGCAATATATTACAGTAATTACATTACTTTTGTAACGGATTACTCCCAACACTGGTCATAGATGGATAGATACCTTATTGATCCCCAAGGGGAAATTCATATTCAATAGATATGGTTTGTGTTCTTGAATAGATGACGTAGCCGTTATCATCTTCTGTGGCACCTCCACCTCTTCATCCAACATTACATGGCCACCAGGGGGCAGCAGTGAGGCCCAAAGGAACTCAGATCCTCAGATCCACATCCTGGGCCTATTCTCGTTTGTCTTTTTGTCCATCCTCCCACCCATCCTCCCAAATATCATAAGAACTCTTCCCACTTATTGACCCTGATAATGAGGTAATGTTTGATAGTTCTCGAGACATGAATGAACACTTACTATACAATGCGTGACCAAAACAGGTATGAACTTTTTAGCATGGGTTGCACGGTAGTTCACGATAATTCCAGCATATAAAGGTCTTTTTTTGGTGTATCTACTAGTTTATTGACGCAAATAAATCCCTACGAACTTGTTTGAAACCGAAAGTTGATAGATGTGGGAGGGAACCTTTTTACCTTGGCAGCTTGGACCAATGATCGCACAATTCCAACAGAAAACGCTTCTGCATAGGATACTCTTGTGTTTCCTTGCATATCGGGCCTTCCACCTCCCTCTCTCATCGGCCTTTTGCCTCCTCTGGTTGCCATTAGATAACTGAGACGGGTGTGAGCTGGAGGACTGAGGAGAGGCCTCAGTCCTCTTACGCACAGATTTGATCTTAGACGGTGCGTACCCTCAAATCCATGCCAACACTCAGATTTATAAAAACCGTCTTTGACGTGGAAAAGTGCTTATCTCCACGTCAGGTTCAAACTTGACGTACGACCATTTCCTTGTGGTAATGCCGGTGTACTGCAAGTAATCTGAGGTCTAAGTGCGATCAAAATTCCAAGACCAACGATCTCATGTCTTTCTTTGCCATATGCATGATCAATATCAGAAGATTTTTAAAGACGTTTTTGGACGCAGCTTAATGTTTCATGGTTTGGCATAAAACTGCTAATGAGAACTATAGCCCACTTAAGAAAGTGAAAAAACGTATAGCTTACTTATTTCATAATATCTAAAAAAAACACCAAGACCTACAATAGAATGATTGAAACATTCTTACAGGTGATCTAGTATATTTAGTGTTCTCACCAATCTAATATTGACCATAAAAAATGTCCAATTGCCCTCGTTTAGGAGAGGAAAAGTACATTTGTGCCAGGGATGTAGTGGTAAAACAAGAGGTGGGTGAACTATGAATTCTGCAATCTCGGTGAGGTGGACTGCGCCATGCGATATCGGATTTTTTTAAAAGGCATTCAGAACATGTTTGATAATGGTGGAGGTTATTGTACAGTATTGGGAATATAGGATAGTATTGGACAATACAGTTTTGAATGTTAAAAGTGAATAAACTGTTTTGAGAGGTGGATAAACTCTAATAAGAGGTGGGTAGGCCTAAACTCTATTTCTGAAATTTCAGAGGTGAATAAACTGCGTTTACTCGCGTTTAGCCTCCATTACATCCTAATTTGCGCTCATAGGCCTATTCCCAGCTTCGTAACAGAAAGGTAATATTTGAATGTAAGCTATACAATGTAGGCTATAGATATTCTATATCATATATAGCCTACACAACCAAGGGACGGAAGTTCTCTTCTGAAAGCAAGGCATCTTCATATTTAGTGTTGCGTCGGAGTTGCGTAAAGAGGTTTTTGACTGGCAGTGCCCAAGATCAAATGACAGTACGTGAGTTGAATAATGTAGGCTAAAATATAAAGGTAGGCCTAAAGCAAACAATAAAGGACAATGTTTAAGCCATTGGACATTATTGAAAGTAGAGCCCGACCGATCTATCGGCAGGCCGATATTAGGCATTTTCCAAACTATCGGTATCGGCATTTATAATGGCCGATAAATGAATATTTTAAAAATAAAATAAAAACGGACGAAACACCCTTCAACCATGTCATGAGTGTTGGCGTTGTATAGTTTGTCCACCAGAGGGCACTCTACACCGTCCCTGCTGGCAACACTCGTGTATAACGCGCCACACATCCTGCAACCTGCTGATCCAGCCAGAGTCGGGCAGAGAGAACCAGTTATCCGCGAGTGAGATCATTAGTGAAGTGTGTTCATGGTGATTTGGTCCTTATTTCTTTAATAGCGTGACAGTTATAGCAGTGAGACGTATTATCTCTCCCCGGCCGGTTATTTTGTGTAGCGTGACTTTACAATGTGAAGATGTGATAATAATTAATAATCAGACTCATGATTTATTATTAAGAGATTTTTAATCATATAACTGCTTAAATCCAGCTTGCTCTAAAACAAATAAAAATGTGCAAATGCTGCAAGATAATGATAGACAACCAGTGTGAAACAAGTTAGACGTATAATGTTTAAAAACTTAGAAGCTTATAATTGAAGTGTGTTTTCTTAAAAGCATAAATTGTTTTTGCTAGAATAATCTGTTATGATTTTGCTTAAACTTAAAGAGTGTTTTTCTTAAATATATAAGAAAGTTTGCTTATAAAACTTAAAATGTTTTGCTACATAAAATGTGTTTGCTTAGATATAAAAAGGTTGTGTTAGAATTAAAGTGTGTTACTGTATGCTAAATGAGATGTGCTTTGAACAGAATGTAAAGACAGAATGTAAGAACATAATGTACCAGCTGTAAGAAACTGTTTGTCAGCAAAACAAAAAGCTGACTGGCAACCAAACAAAAACAAAAAAGCAGAACCAATATTTCATGGCAAGACACAATACCAAATTTGGACATGTTCTGTCTGACCGAGAGGGGTATAAAAAGAGAACAGCCCCTTGTTTAGGGCTCTTTGATCTTCTTTTTCCTCTTCATTTTTCTTTGGATCGAGCATTTAGCTTTTAGACTTAGACAGTTTTCTTTCTTTGTATTTTTTTTATTTGTATTTAATAAAAGTCAAAATCCTAACCTTTGATTAGGGGTTTGTAAAAAGACCGTCTAGCGTTTTCTCGTATTTTTCTGCCTCTCCTGTGTTGCTGAGAACCCCGGACGCCTTGCAACAGGGGCTCTGCCCCAAAAACCTTCGTTCCTGGTGAGTAAGCGTCCGTTTGAGGGCTACTTTCTAAGACACTGTATATGGGCAAAAAATATACTGCGCACGCACTGACACACACAGGAGTAGTGAACTCAGCCAGGCATTTAGGAAGGAAAGTCCTATGCTCCAGGGCAGACAAAAAACCAAATAGGCTTTGTTAGCAAATTTATTTGTTGTGAAAAATTGTTTGTGAAACTAAGGTCTAGGACCCATTGTGGTCTAAACGCACATCACACACCCAAGCGAGGATACGGAAATCTGTCTGATAAATACATGTGTATTTAGAGATAGGACTTAAATGGTTATAGATCCGTTGTGGTCAATTGAAGTGCTTATATGTTACAAGAATTGTCATAAAAAGGAGCTTTAATTTAATTTTGACAAGAATCCCCAAATAATAGGGTAGTTTATTTTCTCTCAAATCTGGACGGCCAGACGAACGTCCGTAGTGAGTTTTTGACCTCTCTCAGATTTTGATGACAAACAACTTTTGCAAATACAGCTCTGAATTTCTTCCTCTTTTAGTGAAGTTAACCACATATTGAAGTACGAACCAAGGGAATAGGGAACAGCGACTAAGAGATAGAAAGTGACTCTGAAGTAGTCCACCTTCCTTAGCCCCCAAACCCCAAATTAGGGAATTTGATTCAGATAGAGAAAACCTCTCAACAAAGTCAACCCTATCGTACATCCTAAACCCGTTGAAAAGGGGCCCTCGCATGAGACACATACACTGAAAGATACCTGCTCTTTTACCCTGTGATATTATCACAGTCCGAAGACAATTACACACAGGAGTATCGATCTCAACTGTGTTAAAGGGAATCCCTTTAGACACCAGAGTAGCCACAAAACGCATACCTCCTCTTTTACCCTGTGAAATCCTCACAGTCCGAAGACGAGCGCACCCACACCTACAGGAGTAGCGATCTCTACTGTGTTACGGGAGCCCCGTAGACACCAGAGTGGACACAAAACACAACATTTGAAAGCGTATGTTTTACAATTTGCAGTATGACGTTATCCATTGCTAAATTAGGGCTCATCATAGACTAGCTAACCACAAAGCTAGCTAATGCTATGAATATCAGTGGAAGACCGCTAACGTTAACATTAATGAGCTTGGAAACTACAACGAACTTATTCTGCCTAAATAAAGTAATGATTTATTACTAGTATATCTGTAGTTATAGTCCCTGCATTGAAAAATGTAAATTAGACGTGAGAGGAGTGAACGTTTAGACATAGAGAAAAAGTATCAAACGTAGCTTGTGCAAAACGTAACTTAATATGCATAAAAGTTAGCTTTTCTTTTACACGTGTGTGAAATCCAATGACGCCAAGTGTGCGCTTCAGACTGTCGTTCAGCCGCAGCAGAGTTACATAATGGATTTAGATCACTAAATAGTATGTTTTAGAAGGCAGGCAGCAACTGATGATTGAAAATGGTTTGATGTAGCTTGATGGAAATAATTTTAAAAGTGCAGGTAAAGGGATAAGCAAGCTGACATTGTAATTATAATAGCTTAGGTAATAGGGACTAATTATTACACACGCACACTCAAACATTTAAGAGTGACCTTTATCTTGTTTAATGATAATACAAATGATGATGATATTAATGTCATCATTATTTTTTGTAATTGTTAAGTCTTAGTTCAAAGTTATATTTATGAAACTTGTTGTTGTTATTGTGTTTTTGTTCAAAAAACTAAGTTTCATATCATAAGTTTCTATTTTTATACATTTTATTTATCAGAACATTAATATATTTCGATGTTCCTCTGTTCCACTGTGACAATATTATTTAAAAATAAACAAGTTTGTTTTTGAAATGCATTATCATATTATTTTAGTCAATACTCATAAATAACTACAAATAACTAATGTTAGGGAAATCTGTTAATGTTTTGTTATTAAGATTTTTAAATCAACAAATATTTGTATCGGTATCGGCCTTCAAAATCCTTTATCGTTCGGGCTCTAATTGAAAGAAAACGATAGCAAAGATACGAAAGCAGAATGGATGAATAATGACCGGCGAACTAGGCTACTTTTTCAAGTTAAGTCTACATGACATATCACGCTTAATTTAGTCCTCTGTTTTGTAGACTAAATCAGCATATTACCCTGGGTGGGAGCGTACCTATGTTCCCCGGGTCCTATGTTCCCCGCTATTTGTATGGGACCGGGGAACATAGGACCCTTTTTGTAGAAAAGGGTCCTATGTTCCCCGCCTTGTATCTGACCACGGAAATTACATGGGATATGCTTGCGAGTGCACATTTCGTGCACAAACGGTAGCAAAGTGTATTTTTCTATCAATGTTGCTTGCCGTAGCACACCAGGTAGACCTACACATATGCGCACGGTGCAATATTGACACAAGCCAGAAGGGCGATTTTCCTAACTTCCACGTTGAGTATAGCGGAGTAAAAGAATAGATGAAGAACATTTTTTATAATATAGGCCTACAATGGTTTTACTTGTGTAGTGCTTCTTTACTGAATATAACGAGTTCAAAGTTAACATTCTACTTCGCATTGTCCGCTTCAGCACTAAATTGAGGACAGCAACACACACGAGCTGCACCTCTCACAGAAGAAACGCGCTACAACTACATGCCTTTTTAAGTTGATATTTAATTGGTTTGTTTTGTTCATTTTTCCGTTCGCTGGCACGCTGCAGGGGGGACTGCGCGTTGCTCCGAAGCCCCTTTGGTCTGACTCGTCAATAATCCAAAAATGTCCCTTTGGGTCTACAGCCCAGTATAGTTTGATATCTCTTTAAAATTAATCACATTCTTCCGACAGCTCAACCAAAGGCTATTTTAGATCACCTCCTTCACCTCTTGTACAGTAAGAATCAACAATGACATGC
Organism: Alosa pseudoharengus; assembly: GCF_046254945.1. Taxonomy (NCBI): domain Eukaryota; kingdom Metazoa; phylum Chordata; class Actinopteri; order Clupeiformes; family Clupeidae; genus Alosa; species Alosa pseudoharengus. Next base: position 43,039,163 of record NW_027468837.1, read on the forward strand.
CAAGTGCAAAGACAATGACAAGCTTGGGACTGAACTTGTGACTGTGGTAGTTAACAAACTAGATCAGTGGTTCTCAAACTTTTTCTTTCATTCCCCACTTTGAGGGGGCATTCTCGAGCCCCACCTGTCCCTCATCGCTCTAAGAAAGTGCAAGGTCAAGCTTAAAATTGACAAATTTATTGAAATAATGACAAGTTCTAAATATATCCTCTTCAACAAAGTTAAAATCAGCTGGTGCTGCAGATATAATAATAAATAAATACATAACACACATATTTCTGTTTTCCAGCAACATACTAGGAAGCATAGGCCATTATACAGCATTGTACAATATATTCAATGAAATGCCAAAATGCTGCATTAAATGGATCCATAATCCAGTCATACTGAGCACTGCTTGTTGGGAAATATTTTTGAAATAAACTTTGCAGGGATGTGATGTAGGCCTACTGTTTAATACATGGGATCACAAGAGTGCCTCCCAATCAGACGTTTCAGCGATTTTGCTCAGAAATATAATACAGGCATAATACTGTCGCGATCGAGGCGCCTTTTTTGGTGAATGCAGTAATCTCATTTGCTAGGTGAGGTAGGTGCTTGTCTTTGCCTTGTAACTGGACATTTAACTCAAACGTATCGCTAAGATATATCAAATATATCGCTAAGATATATCAAATATAGGCCAGCTTCGTCAAGAAATGTTCACTAGTGAACGTGCTTGCAGATTCAAACATGCGCTCTTCCTCCAAGAAGAGGCGACTCGGAGCTCAAACACGCGCGACAGCACTTTACCTCGGGAAAGCCACCTTGTCTCGCTGTGAAACAGTACAGCCTCAGCTACAGGTCAGCTACCATCTCTTCGCAAAGTGTGGAGAATAGACGCGCTTTTAAGGGCCGGGTTTTGATGAAATTCACCACTCTCACGCCACTGTCTTTTCAAGCAGCTACGGTTACAATTAAATACATTAAACGTGACTATATCACACTTGGCTCCGCACTGCGCCTCTGTGCAAAGAAATTCAGTTGGCGGCGCCCCCTCTCCTTCCCTCATCACAAACAAAGTGTGGGCACGGAGCAACAACAACCCGCGCCTTGCCGTGCGGCTGCAGTCTACTTGGAAGCAGCGGGGAACATAGGACCCTTTTTTCAAAAAAGGGTCCTATGTTCCCCGGTAGCGGGGAACATAGGACCCGGGGAACATAGGGATGACCCCCCCTGGGTCATATTGGAAACGTACAGTAGCCTACTGTACCATAACGTACAGGATTATGCTGTAGGCCTAGGTCTTTCCTTCATAAGGTAGGCCTACCCATTTTTTTCTTCTACAAAGTAGGCCTAAACATAGGCTACTAAATGTTGATTATTCACATTACTGCAAGCAAAAGGAATGAAAGCGAGCAGAGGACAATTGGACATGGATGCATACCATCTCTTTCCAGAAAGCTTTGCTGGAAAAAACATGATTAGTTAAGCTATTCGAACTGACGCATATAGGCTAGTTAACATCAGATGGCATAGGCTAGGCCTATACAATGTTTTCAATATATAATTTTACATAGGATACAGCTTTTAGGCCATTGATTTCTTTAAAACATATGCTAATGATATTGATGAGGGGGTGTTTACCAGGCGGAGACCTAAAACCATCCGGCTGCGCACAAGTTGACGTTCATTTGTGATTTATAATGGGCACATCTGGAATGGTGGCGTACGCACGTTTTTTTGTGCGTACGTTCGTGTTCTCTGAATCAAACGTTCTGATCATTTCAGAAATTATCTAAGATCAAATGAAGGATGGTTTCTACGCAACACTTTTATAAATGAGGCCCCTGGTGTCTAGCAGCTGCCCTGTGACTTTCTGGCTGAATCCCAATCTCACCCCTAAAGTCTAAGCCCTGAACCCTCAAAGACGTAACTGACATCCTTTGTAGCGTTCAAAACACTAATAGCAGGAATGGGACGGCGCCTGTAAACTATCATTAAACTATCACCAAAAAAGTGTTGCAAACATGTTTCGATTTCCGTTTTAAGGCTTCCAGCCTCCCTTTGGGTAACGTTCCGGTACCACATGTTTCACATCACAACGCTATGAACTGTGGGTAATTCCCTGAAGTAAAGTGTGCATAGATGCAGACTTACGGAAAGGACACAGAAAGGGTGTGAGCAAGCCCTCAAGCACGTCACAATTTTGCAGTGGGACGGCCCTAAGGGCTAGTCCACACATACCAAACCGATCTTTTTTTCCTCCGTCTTCCCTGGAACCGTATCAAGAATATTTGCGTCCAAACGGATCCATCTCAACACGACTCAACACGTTACTTCATATATCAGGCCTATAGGTGGCACTGTTTGTTACAGAAATTGACCAAAGCTTGCTCGCTGTAGGCTATATGTAACCTGCGTTGTGTTGAACCTGCGCGATTCAGCCCTGCACACGCCCGGACTCGCATTCCAGCAGCACTCTTGAGGCGTCGGGGAGTGAGGTTTACCAACGTTCCACTAGCACAGCTAAGCTAGTTGGCATCCGTTACACTCAGCCCCCTAAACCTCACTCCCGATCCGGGTCACGGCACCAATGTAACCTGCGTTGTGTTGAACCTGCGCGATTCAGCCCTGTACACGCCCAGACTCGAACCCACGAACAGCAGCACCTCGGATCGGAAGGCGAGCGCGCTAACAATTGAGCCAATAGCCCAGGCTACTGGCTCGCATTCCAGCAGCACTCTTGAGGCGTCGGGGAGTGAGGTTTACCAACGTTCCACAAGCACAGCTAAGCTAGTTGGCATCCGTTACATATACAAACAGACAGTAGGCTACGACGAAAATGGCTAGTGCAAGGAAACCAGAATTTTTTGTGTGGACTGATAGTGAACTGTCAACTGAAGTCAACTGTAAAACTAATAAACTTCATTTTTACGGTTTGTGAAGGGTGCAGTACCGTCCTTTATTTGGCTAACGCAGGTATAAATAATCTCCTTTACTTTCTTTGGTTTTAGGACAGTCCGCGATTCACATTAGTTTTGGCTATCACCGCAAGTGCATAGGCTACTAAACGCTAGAGCTACTCAACTTCTAGGCTATTCCGTCGCCACATTTATAATATTGCTATAATAGCTTCGTTGGTAACAGTCGATACTTTTGCCTGCATCAAATCGCGCATTCGCATTTAGTGCGCATCTACCATAGGCTTAACATGAGTTCTAAGTGTCTTTGTATGCTCATATCTGACTTCACTAGACTATGAATGCATTTATTTATGTTGTAAGACATGTAAAATAAATGAGTGACACCAGCACTACACACAAATTAATTTAAACTTACACCGCACTTCCCTAATAACTTCTGACTAGTTCTCTTGCGTTCTCTGATGCGAGAAGGCATAAAAAAAAAAAACCCGGGAAAAACAGTGTTCAGTCCACCAAGTCATAAGCTATCGGCGCTGCGCAGCACCAGTTGTGATATTTATCCTACGGAGTGTAATCGTAGGTAATGTCATGTATGAAAACTAGTATTGTTAGGCCATACTATAAGTGGCTGAGGTGTGGCGATGACATCATCAATACGCAAGTAGCCTATGCGGTTTCGCCGTCCAAACAAACCTACAAGGGCTACGGTTTCAGATTTTTCCACCCTGGGACCAGGTTTAAAAAAAGTGTGGTTTCGGGCAGTGCGTTTAACCCGACGATCGGCCAAGACGAAGCAAAACCGGTGCGTTTAACCCAAAAAGCGTCTCCGTGTGGATGGGGCCTAAGTGTGTGTGTGTGTGCAGTGGGATGGCCCTAAGTGTGTGTGTGTGCAGTGGAATGGCCCTAAGTGTGTGTGTGTGTGTGTGTTTGTGTGTGTGTCAAAATGTAAGGGGAGAGATTGAGATTCAGCCACTGACCACAAACAAATGATTTCCCTTCTGACCTCAATCTCCACTGGACAGGGTCAGTGCTGCCGTAGGTGAGGGGACTGTGGTCAAACTATCCCTGTGGCCTTATGGGGTCCATATGAAGCCCCAGATGTTCCAACCCTGAGTGGTCAAAGAGAGAGGTTTGAAAATGGCTCTAGCAATGCTAGGTGAAGGAGGAGCTACCGCTGCAGGGTTTAGCAATGCTACAGTGGGCAGTGCTTCGACTTGGCCAGCTTCCCTCGCGGTCCGCGCGCGGGATCACACGGCATCACGCGACTTTAATTTGTATTTTTCCAGTGACGCTGCAACGGCACTGCAACAACCGTCAGAGGTCTCAAGTGAGCAGGGTGTCTCGTAAAAAGAAATGGAGCTGGAAAACCCTACACAGACTTCACTACAGACTTTAGCAGACTGGTTTAGAAATAATTTAATAGCCAGAAATATGCCTGCCCTGCCCTAATAAAGAAATATTTGGTTAACAGCGAGTGAATCCCGTTTGCAGCCGTAGAAGAAACGCAGGACAAATTAAACATTCTGGTTTTCTCCGAGTGCAACGATGATAGACATCATTTGGACAAAATATAGAGCATATTAACCTCCGTTGCTCAGCCAAATGCCTTCCTGTTACGTCCTGTTATCACAGAGTTACAGGCGATAAACTATTTTTGATGGTCACAAGTTTACTTCATTAGCGTTTATTTTTTTGATTATTAAAGAGTGTTTTTCATTTAAAGGTTTGACTTCGTGCTTATTCAGAAGAGCATTTAGTGCTCTCCCCAATCCCAGACGATCACATTGCATGTTTGTTTGTAATGGATGCAACCGCGAGATACGCTTGTCATAGGCGCCGATACCGTGGGTGCTCTCGGGCACCCACTGAAAACATTGAGCACCTACATGTGCCAGCTTACAGTCCCGGCTAAATTTACATTCATTTAAAATCAAACATCGCAGTTTATGTTAAATTCAGCATCTCTCATAATGTGATTGGATATGTTGCTGTTAATTCCCTACTCCATATACTAACCACCAATGAGAGCGTCTCTCGTATGAAAATTCCTGACACTTCCCACCTGAAGAATTAACGCAAGGCTTTGTCGGGTCTTCAGCCCCGAATGTTTAAAATGTATATAGCCCTGAATATCATTTTAAAAGTAGTCTGACAAAGCTTATTGTTTTGTGACACAGCTAAACACTGGTACCTCATAGAACGTCTATAACATAGCCTAGGTGGTCGCAACTCACAAAAGTAAAGCAGATAGAAAGAACTCACGCAAATCTAGCCTACAACACGCAGACAGCTTCATGCGCAGGGGAGAGAGAGCGCGCGCACAGGTGTTTTATGATTGTTGGCTTCTGATGGTACCTTGCTAATTCACTGAACTGCATTAGGTGACACAAATGGTATTGCCTTTATCTTATAACTCCTTGTCTGAGCGACTACCAGGCCTATGGTTTTTAAAAGTCAGATGTTCCCTGACAAAGACATTCGAAAGTTAAGAATGTTTATTGAAGACATCGCGGTCTGGTGCGCTATGTAGATCGTTTCTCGTACCATTTAATTTCTCAGAATTTAGGTCTACTATAGGCCTACAATAACGTCATCACTAAATACATCTTTTATTTTTAGTTGATCAACCACAAAGAGTAGCATAGGCCTACTGTGCACAGTGCACTGACGACTGTAGCAGCCCAAGGTAACCAGTTGTTGTAGATGAGAGGAAACCCCTTGTTTCAGATAGCCTGGACAACATGTTACCTGGGTGTTGCCTACGTTATTAATTAATGGTAGCCTACAATAGTTAATTGATTCGCGTAACATATTAGTTGGCTCAAAGAGTAGGGAATCAGGATGGAGAGAGTCACGCGTGTGTTGCTTTTGTGGGATCGAATCCAGTTTAATGCTAGTTTTCAAAACATATATTTTTTACATGTCTTTCGTCCGAGTGGCTGTAATGTAGCCGAGCGCTCATGGCGTATGACAAGCGACTTCAAACCGCCTAAAACAACTTGTTTGTGAATGTCTGACAACTGCTGCAGCGCATCCAAGCGCAAGGAAACCAGTAGGTGGAGAAACCAGAAGGCACACAACACCGGAACGATTTTAAGGCTATTTCACATAGGCTACTCAATGGTGCTATTTCACACGCATTATAGCGACCCCCACTCACCGGGGTTAGGTGGAAGGTGTTAATAGACTATTGGCGTAGCCTACAGTGGTAGCCTGGCGGGGCCATCCTATATCATTGAGATCAGACATTTGTTCCCAAGGGTCTATCAATTGTTAATCCGGCCCTGCCCCCAACGAACGCAACTTTCCACCTCTGAGACAGCTGAAAAGAAGTCTAGAGGACTCCTAACTCACTAAGACCTACTTACTGTAGGCTGCGCAAACCACAGGCCTTTTTTTGGGCAAGCCTGCATTCGAGGCAGGCCTTCTGTTGAAGAATTTTATATAAATCCTGCGCTAACAGTAATCCTCTTACCCCCCGCTACCACAGCTGTGGATAGTGTGGCATGCTCACGCTTTATGTCTCCTTGCAAACTAGGCCTATAGCCCAACCATTTACATCTTCAAAAAATAACAACTTGCCAGATATGCCTTCATATCTTTGGGCTTCATTCAGCATTTTGTTCTTCCACTGGAAATGACTCTTCTACATTTGCTGCCTGCTGCATCCTTTCTGTTTGTATTGTTTAGAAAATGTTTGATGTCTTGATTTAATGCATTAAACATTGTTTGCTGGTAACCAGCCACAAATAGCCTACAAATTCTTGCGTGCGTACATTCTCTATTCTCTCCAAAATGTGCCCGTTCTATAGGCTGGCCAAGTGCGTAATTCTGCGGCAAAAAGCAGATGTATTTGTTTATTGTACAGAAAAATAAAAATAACCTGTCAAGCAGTCAATTGACTACATTGCAGTCAATAAGTAGGGCAAATTACGAAACCAAAACGTGGGTCATAGTTGTCTAAGCCTCTGCTGTGAGGCCAAACCCATGAACAAAGACGCATTGATATCTGCAATAGTTTTTTTTTGGCGAAACAAGCTCACAGCCGAACGAGTCATAGCACTGAAGGGAGAGGCAACTGGCATGTGATCTCCCCACGGGCCAACAGATGTACAAGTTTTCTCCTTGGCCTACGATATTTAATCCAGTGTTTTGTCAATTTGCAAAATGCTATTCGTTTTAACGAATTTTTATGATTTTGTATAGGGTACTATATTAATTGCTTTATACTCAATACTTGACCAATGGCTATTGCATCTATCTATTGAAAGTGAGAATGTGGCATGTGATCTACAGTGTAGGCTTCTTAAAATAAAATAAACAGATTGCTAATGGCCTACAAGCTGATCTGGGGTGCGTTTCCCGTACAACTACGGAGGTTAGCTTTTTACTAACAGGATGCATCGTTCAACTAACCAACATGTAAGTTACGACTGTTTCCCAAAACTGTCGTACTTACATAGTACTGTAAGTTTGGACCATGATAGTTTCCAAACTTCAGTAGTCTGGACTAAGGTGGTTAATGACGTTTAGTAGCACGTGAACGGGCACCTGCACATACTTTTGTGGCGCATTGCGTTAAGGCCGGCAGATGACAGCCGCCGTTGCACAGCACTTACCAGTCCCCTGTCCAAGAGTTCGAATCTGGGTTAAGAATTTGACAACAATATTGACATCGTTGTTTACCTAAGTTTATCTTTTGTGCAGATCATATTATCAAAATCAGAATCAGCCTTCTTGGCTTGGTTTGCGTAAACTAACAAGGACCCCCCCCCCCCCATGAAAATCAAAGGCTACATATTCTCAGCTGACTCGTCAAAAAGTGCGCACTAGAGGTCTGCACTCCCGCGGTAGACCCCCGCGGGTCCCGACGCAAAAGAGTGCGGCGCGGGACAACTTTTGAAAGCTCTTTGCGGGAGTGGGCGGGATGAGAGAGGTGCGTTCGCGGGTGCGGGACAAACCGATGATTCACTGCACTCCCGCAAATTAAATATGTGCGTAAAATTAAATATGGAAATGATTAAAGTACTGTTCATAACTATAGTTCAGCTGGATGTTCTGTTAGGCAGCATTAAAAAACGGGGTTTAAAGGAGAATTCCGGTGTGATTTTGACCTAAAGTGTTTTGAAACATGATACCGAGTGTGAACGTATGTCTCATAGCCCATCTCGGCTTGTCCCCTGCACTCCGAAATCTGGCGCTAGTTAGCCGATGCTACCAACAAGGCGGTCGAGTAAGAATGAACAGGTATGATAAGGGATCAGATTCCAAAAATAATTCCGTGGAAATGCATGGATTCCAGTTGCTGCTCCTGGAAGAAACTGTAATCCATGCATTTCCACAGAATTATTTTTGGAATCTGATCCCTTATCATACCTGTTCATTCTTACTCGTCGCTCGACTTATCGTGACTAAATTAAAGATGGCTGCAAACGCTAAACTTCGTGAAGATACTGTCTGTAAATCGTCTTGTAAGTAAACTACCAGTGCTTTTTCAAAGTTCTCAATGTCTCGTTTTAAATGTCAGGGCCCTCGGAAGTCTACCAATGAAGTGTGGAGATACATTGAGCCTCGTAAATGGTGTAAAACAGTGATTTATTTGCATGGCTATGCCGATGCCGAGGCACCACCATTGACCGCCTTGTTGGTAGCATCGGCTAACTAGCGCCAGATTTCGGAGTGCAGGGGACAAGCCGAGATGGGCTATGAGACATACGTTCACACTCAGTATCATGTTTCAAAACACTTTAGGTCAAAATCACACCGGAATTCTCCTTTAAGCATAACTGACGGATAGCAGGCCTATAGCCTATATTGTCGTTTACGTGGGTTCAATTTGTTCCTGCTGCTCATTGTCAAAACTCAAAAATCGAAAACATGACAGAGGAAGAGGGCACCAGACTAGGCCTACTTCAGTTGTTAGCCTACATTCAGAACCAAGAAACTGACATCTGGAGTCTTTCTCAGGTGTGTGCTTCTTTCGTGAGACAGAAAGAAAAACTGAATAGGCTATCCCTCCTGCATGCGGGCTTTAGCGGGCGGGAGCGGGACATCATGTTACAGATGCGGGCGGGAGCGGGACTAAAAATGACACATTAATGCGGGAGCGGGCGGGAGTGGGACAGAATATTGCGGGAGCGGGACTGAAAAATCAGTCCCGCGCAGACCTCTAGTGCGCACCACCTTATTATAACCTGCAGGTGTGTGACTTACTTACGTGCACATGGCTGCAAATTGACTTTTAATTTATGTATTTTCTGCCTTGGGCATTTTAAAATATGGATGGTGGTTAGAAGTGTAAATATCAATTAGAAACCTAAATATATCTATAATTATTAATTTGCAAACAAATAACTGGTGTCAGTGACGTCTTTGACACGAAGATCCCTGGAACTATGCTTCTACTAGCATTCTACCACAGGTCGAGAGGTGTAGTTGTAACTATACAACTTTACGATAGTGGTTGCGAACGTTTGTTGCTACTATGGTTTTGGGAAACACTAACGTAGTGTAACGATGCATTGGACTATGTAGCCTAAGTTCCAAATATGAATGTAATTCTGCGGCATAAAGCAGATGTATTTGTTTATTGTACAGAAAAATAAAAATGACATGTCAAGCAGTCAATTGACTACATTGCAGTCAAGAACTAGGGCAAATTAATTTACGAAACCAAAATGTGGGTCATAGTTGTCTAAGCCTCTATAGCGTAGCCTGTTAAAAACGTTGCAGAAGCCTACCCAAGGCTACAGATTAATTCTGAACAGTTATTTCTCTACTGGCTCAATTATCACACCACTGTTTTGATTTGCATAGTTGCGTTACCCCAACACTGACAATAATGTAGACAGCAAATTTCGATTTTCGTTACCACCGTGTAGTCAAGCCTTAAGCCATACCCAAGTAGCCTAAATCGAGGAAAATCGAGCTTTTTCAGATGGGGCGGCAGGCAGAGCGATGTACAGTGGCAGAGCGACGCAAAGTGGCTGAAAGTTTCTAAAGCTTCACGCAGCTTCACGCCTCGTAATGCGCGACTGAAGTGGCCATTTGAAAGCGATGCCCACTGTAGGTGAAGGAGGAGCAACCGCTGCAGGGTTTAGCAATGCTAGGTGAAGGAGGAGCAACCGCTGCAGCTCAGAGTTTCCCTTCTCTATTGCCAGATTTCACAGATCTTCTTCTCCTTCTTCTGTTTCTTGGCAGATGACTATTTTTGTAGTATACCGCCAATCACAGGCTCAGTCCCTAGAGCACCTTACCATACCTTACTATGCACAGAGAATCACAGGCTCAGTCCCTGCCTCAGTCATTGCAAGCGCCTCTGATTGATTAATCACCACTATGTGGATACTGTTTTTAGAATTGATTTAGATTAAGTGTTAGTATAATTTGTATTTTAGTATATTTAGCATATTCTTTATCTTCTACTGTCCTTACTGCTTAGTTGTGTTTTTATATTATATACTTTAATTACTCTTTCTGCTGTTAAAGAATGTGTTTGTGTTGTCTGTATGCTGCTGAGACCTTGAATTTCCCCTGGGGATCAATAAAGTATCTATCTATCTATCTATCTATCTATCTATCTACCAACTGTACAGGAGTGTGTAATACCTTGAACGTCGTGGAGTCTAGGCTTCTAGGCTTATATTAATTCAAAGCAAATAAACAAAAAAACAAAGAAAGCAATTATACTGTAGTGAACTGAGCCTAGCTGGTTCATGACCGAACTCCCATAATGCTGTGCAGTGTGTGTGTCACCGTGCAGCCGTCCCCGGAAGTCACCGCCGCGACAGCGGGGCGCCCACAACGCCAGCATCGCGTCCCAGCCAGGCTCATGGACTGACGTAGGGTAAGACTTGAGTCAAGGGGACATATATTAAGTCTCGGGGGGCTGTGTAGTGAACTGAGCCTAGCTGGTTCATGACCGAACTCCCATAATGCTGTGCAGTGTGTGTGTGTGTGTAATGTTGATGTTGGTTTTAGTATGAGTAATTGCGTTTACCTTGTCATGTATGTGTTAGCTGGTATAGTCTTTCTTTATGTTGTACCTCGTGTGTTTACCCCGTGTATTGTATGTGACTACCCTGTTTGTGTATCGTGCTTGTTTAATTGACCTCCTTTGTGTTGCCTGTGTAATGACGTTCATGTGTTTTGGTGCGTAACCAATAAAACCATTCTGAGACAACTTTGCAAGATTGTTACAATACTCTTTTCATTAACCTGATCAGGAACACCGTACATAGCACAGTTCCTCCCGATAGGGGCGCTACAACCTCCACTCATAAACTTCGTTAACATTTTTAAGCATGAAATCTTCAATATATAAGGTCATGCGACACAACAGTTGAAACCTTGGCCTCTCGATTCGATTAAGCCCACACTCAGAGCATAAGATGATTTATAGCATTAAGACAAAACAAACAAGCCTGCTCAAGCGAGTAGGACGCATTTCACACTGCTCCTGCTTCAACTATCCTTTTAGCAATTTCCACTCTTTTTCATTCTTTTATTTCATTTACAAGCTAGTTTAGCAAAGACAGTGAAACCAGTACATTTAGATCTGAAACTTTAGTGGTTAGTTTTTTACTTTAAATAAGCCAGCCAAGTCAACGAGCAAAAACTGAACGGCAATTCACCTTGAAGTTGGATTAAAACAAAATGCGCTCCTCCGGCCAGAGACCCAGGAGATCATGCCGAAAATGTACTGAGCAAGAACAGAGGATTTCTACTTTGGAATCAAAGATTGATGCCCTTCCATCAAAGACAGATGAACTACGAGAGGCATCTCATGAAGTGAGTACAGCAAATACTGGAAATGCAGAGAATGTAACCCAGCAGTCTAATGTCACTGCTAATAGAGCAGATGAATGCATCGACCTCACAAAGGGAAATGTAACCCAGCAGTCTAATATCACTGCTAATAGAGCAGATGAATGCATCGACCTCACAAAGGGAAATGTGAGTACAGAGCCTTGGCACAGGCAAGGTGCCAGACCAAAAAACAAAAAACGTAAAACAAGAACTGTAATTACCTCAACACCAGTAAATTCAGATGTTAACTTCAGGCCTCGTATCAGAAATACAGACAGATCAGCAAACTACTACAGGGCTTGTGGCTCTAAGGGAAGCCCACAGCCCCTAACACTAGGGAACAGATTTGAATGCCTCCGGGACGTGACAGAGGAATTTCCCAGGGAACAGACCCAAAGCAGGCAGCCATCAAACCACAACAATAGAAAGATGGGCACAGACAAGAAGCAGCACTCAGCACCTGTTCATCCCACAACCCTCGTTCTAGGCGACTCTGCTGTGAGACATATAAATGGGGAAAGGATGATAAATGGGGAAAGGATGAGGTATGTTGTTTTCCAAATGCTTCCGTGTCTGACACAAAAAACAAGCTTGCAGAACTGGTGTCGAAATATGCAACTATCAAGCGCATCATTGTGCATGTTGGAGCAAATGACATCTACAGAGAACAGCTGTATGTCAAAGAAGACTTCAAGGAACTTTTCTCAGTCCTATATGAGCTTGGAATACAAATTTTCATCAGTGGCCCACTCCCAGCAGAGGGAAGCTTTGTATTTTCCAGACTATTCAGTTTAAACACCTGGCTCGCAAAAACATGCTTTTCAGTTGGAATGAATTTTATTGACAATTTTAACCTTTTTTGGAATCGCAGGGAATACTTCAGACCAAATAGTACAGAGCTGAGTTGGACTGGGGCCAAGATCTTAACCGAATACTATCACCTCTCTCTCCTGCACCCAACATTTTTTCTGCCAACCTTGAGCCGAGCCTCTGATAAGCGCTCAGCGGCCATACAGACGGAACAAGCAGATGACATCAACAACTCAGCTAAACCAAAACACTCTGCACAGGCTGAAACAGAGATATGCCCAACCCTCCCTGCTGTGGGGCCCTCTGGTAACCACCCGCTAGCCTCCACTGAAATGCAGACCTTGGAGAAACATAAACAACCAGCTCAACAATGCCCAGCCATGTCCACTGGACAAGATAAGATGGGTGCTGCTGAAATGACTCAAAGTCAATCACTGGCGTCAAACTCCCTGGAATCTCAGCAAACAAATGGATGCGATGAGCATGAGGAGATAGCACCTATCAAAGCTGCTGAGGGGCTATCAGAAAGGAAGGGTCATGTTGTAACACCAGTACCCATCTCCGTCGACTCCTTGTCACCACAAAGACACAACAACTTGGAACACACTACTGGAATACATGCTGAAAGCGGAGCGTCTGCAACAAACTCCCCAGGGCCTCAGCAGGCAGATGGAGACTCTGAACCAATATTCAACCCCATCCTCCTTGATTTTCCCATCACCACCTACACCCAATCACGTCCCCACCCGATCAAATTCCCCAGGCCACCCAAACCCCCCTGTATATCTATCCTCATCCCAACACTCCCCCACCCGCTCAAACTCCCCAGGATCCACCCGCTCAAACTCCCCAGGATCCCCTGTATACCCATCACCATCCCCACCCCAGCACATGATTTTCCCTGCAAGAATGGAAGGACTGCTGCCAGTAGCCCTGCAACTTGTTAGTAGCCCGAGACCTTCAACTGTATACCCATCAACATCCCACCTTGTTGGTAGACCAAGACCTTCAACTGTATACCCATCAACATCCCACCTTGTTGGTAAACCAAGACCTTCAACTGTATACCCATCAACATCCCACCTTGTTGGTCAGCTGGCATATAGCAGCTGCAGTGGACAATTATTTGATGATGATGATGACTGTATTGTATGATATTCTCAGGGTCCCTGCAATATAAATGGTACTGACAGTAGTTTTGAGAACATGCCGGGACCCAGTAAGCCCATGACATTCTCTATTCCTGTATTGACAAGAAATAGAACACAAATGCATCGAGCTTATAGGGTAAACCAGTCCAATCTCCTACCCGTACCACATCAACCTCAGATTTCCCCCATGGATCATATTTCCCCAACACTTACAGCAAAACTAGCACTCCTAAATATCAGATCTCTTTCAAACAAATCATTCTTAATTTATGATCTAATTTGCACACACAACCTTGATTTTTTACTTTTAACTGAGACATGGTTAGATCAAGCAAACAGTGCTGCTACTCTCATCGAATCAGCTCCCCCAAATTTCAGTTTTTTGAGTGCTACCAGAGCAAATAAAAGAGGTGGAGGGATAGCCACAATTTTCAAGACGTCTTTTCAGTGCAATCAGTCGTCATTCGGTGACTTTACTTCATTTGAATATCTGTGTGCATGCATTAAGTCTTCTCCTTAGATTTTATTACTGACAATTTACAGGCCTCCAAAACATTCAGCTAAAGTTTTTCTTGAAGAGCTAGGTGAACTGCTATCAGTTGTTTGCATAGAGTTTGACTGTCTTATTATATCGGGGGATCTAAACTTGCATGTGGATAATCCTGAAAACAACTATGCCAAGGAATTCATTGCACTAATCGATACTTTCTCCCTAACACAGCATGTACAGGGGCCAACACACTCTCTCGGCCATACCCTCGACCTTGTTATCACAAAGGGTCTCGATGTCTCTACAGCTGTTAAAGACCTGGCCTTATCTGATCATTTCTGCGTGTTCTTTGATGTGTCTATGTCCCCACACACTCAAAACACAGCTATGATGGTAAAAAGGAGAATCATAAATGATCAGACAAGTGCTCTCTTTGAGCAAGCACTTTCACTAAAGTCAAGTCAACTGTCAGACTCTGAAGACTTATTTGATCACTTTAATGCAAAAATGGCAAACATTATGGATGACATTGCTCCATTACAATTCAAGAAAGTTAAGGACAAAAAGAAAGCACCATAGAGGCAAAATCCAGCAGTTAAACTTCTAAAAAGAGAGTGTAGGAAGACTGAAAGAAAATGGCGTAAATACAAACTTCAGATCCACTATGAAATCCATAAAGAGATGCTCCGCACATATAACTCTGAAATATGCAAAGCAAGACAGTCTTTCTTTTCTAACATTATCAATAGAAGTTCAAATAACACTCATATTCTATTTTCAACTGTTGATAAGTTAACAAATCCCCCCTCACAATTAGCGCCTGAACTTCTCTCAACTAATAAATGCAATGAGTTTTCATCTTTTTTTAAAGGTAAAATTGACAAAATCAGACTCAACATATCTGCTCAATTACAAATTCAACAACCTGAACTTCCAGCAACAAACAGAGGGAAACTAAACTTGATGTCAGAGTTCAGCTTGATAGACTACGAAACACTTGAAAAAACGGTACAGAATCTCAGCTCTTCCACATGTCTCCACACTCTGCCTACCAATTTCTTCAAAACTGTTTTTCACCTCATAGCGGTGGATGTCCTTCAAATTGTAAATGTATCACTGCTGTCTGGCACTTTTCCTAAGTCACTGAAAACAGCTGTTGTAAAGCCACTTCTCATGAAGAATAACCTGGATGCCTCCATGCTAAACAATTACAGGCCCATATCCAATCTACCTTTTATTGGCAAAATTATTGAAAAAGTAGTCTTTAATCAATTAACCACCTTCCTAACATCAAATGGGTATTTTGATTACTTTCAGTCTGGTTTTCGGGCAAATCACAGCACTGAAACAGCTCTCATTAAAGTTTCCAATGACATACGCCTCAACACAGATTCAGGTAAAACATCAGTCCTAGTGCTACTGGATCTTAGTGCAGCATTTGACACTGTTGATCACAATATTTTACTACACAGACTAGAACACTGGGTTGGATTTACAGGCATAGTTATCAGCTGGCTAAAATCATATCTACAAGAAAGGAGCTTCTTTGTTGCCATCGGAAACTGTACCTCAACACCAACGTCCTTGACCTGTGGTGTTCCCCAGGGGTCGATCTTGGGGCCACTATTATTCAACCTCTATATGCTCCCACTTGGACAAATCATTAAAAATAATTTGATTTCATATCATAGCTATGCAGATGACACACAAATTTACTTAGCTCTATCACCAAACGACTATGGTCCTCTTGAATCTATGTGTCAGTGTATAGAACAAATCAACACCTGGATGTCTCAAAATTTTCTTCAGCTGAACAAAGAAAAAACTGAAGTAATTATATTTGGTAAAAATGAGGAAAGACTTAGGGTTGCCACTCTCCTTGACACAAAAGGGTTGAAGGCAAAGGATACTGTTAAAAATCTTGGTGTATTAATTGACAGTGATCTAAATTTCAACAGCCACATGAAAGCGATAACTAAATCAGCTTTTTACCACCTCAAAAATATTGCCAAACTCAGAGGGCTGATGTCAAAACATGACTTAGAAAAACTCATTCATGCATTTATCTCCAGCAGGGTTGATTACTGCAATGGACTGTTCACAGGCCTTCCTAAAAAGACTATTAAACAGCTTCAGGTGATACAAAATGCAGCAGCTAGGATTTTAACAAAAACTAAAAGAACTGACCACATTACTCCAATTCTTAAGTCCTTGCACTGGCTTCCAGTAAGTCACAGAATTGACTATAAAGCACTATTGCTTGTTTATAAATCAGTAAATGGAGCAGGACCTAAATACTTGTCAGACATGCTTCAGCAGTACACACCTTCTCGTCCTCTCAGGTCCCAGGTGAAAAACCTGCTCGTAAAACCTACAGTTAGAACTAAACATGGTGAAGCAGCTTTTAGCTGCTATGCGGCTCAGCTGTGGAACCAACTTTCGGATGACATCAAAAAGGCCCCAACTGTAGCCAGTTTTAAATCTAGACTTAAGACCAAACTGTTCTCAGATGCTTTCTGCTAACTGTGCCGAGTTACAAATTCTGAATCTGCCTTGATAATTATTCTACTTTGTCTTTTATTACTTTTTTTTACTACTTTGCCTTTGTTTTTGCTTAATAATTATTCTTTATTTTTAAATGATTTTACCATGTGTCTTATGTTTTTGTTTTTATTATTTTACCTTTTAACTATTCTTTGACTATATTGCCCTTCTATGCTTTTATTTGTTATTATTGTTTGGTTTTGTTTATGTAAAGCACATTGAATGACCTCTGTGTATGAAATGCGCTATATAAATAAACTTGACTTGACTTGACTTGACTAGCAGTTATACAACTGCAATAAAGTTGCTATTACACTGAAAAGAACAGCGCGGTCTATTGCAAGAATCGAGTGTGCCTACTTACCTCCACATTCTTCTCTTTATCCACATCGGTCACATTGTCTAACCAATTTTTTTTCCTAACTCGCCAAGAGTCCAAGGAAATGGAATATCCATGTCATTTTATCCAAAACTAGCTGCTTGTCTCACAATTTTGAAGTTTCTAGACCAAATTACAACAGAAACAGCAAACAATATTTCACTTCCGGGTGTTTTCTCCACCTCTGACTCCTACGACAGACTTCTGACGCTGAAAGCATGTGTCTATGTTGTTCTCCGAAGTCTTCCGAATCAAACCCGACCTCTCATGAACGAATCGGTTGCCGGGAGGCTGAGATAGACAGCCGGAAACCCAATGATGTCTCTGCATACCATTTTAATGATAAATCAAGAAAACTTATAAACGATCTGAAACAATACCTTACAAATCAAACGGGGATTGAACCACATTTGAGCAGCCTGGGCTACCGTGCAAAA
Organism: Alosa pseudoharengus; assembly: GCF_046254945.1. Lineage (NCBI taxonomy): Eukaryota > Metazoa > Chordata > Actinopteri > Clupeiformes > Clupeidae > Alosa > Alosa pseudoharengus. The sequence goes on from NW_027468837.1 coordinate 43,056,688, forward strand.
AACACCCTCAATAACCACTACACCGTCATGGTTATTGCTTAAGAAAACCCTTTCGGGCCCCACGTCCATTGGAATGGACATGATATATTTTTGGGTCTAAACCAATGAAAATCTGTGGTTTCACCATTTTAATTATGCTTTGCTACTGATTGGATCCTGATGACCCAATCAGAATGCAGTTATGACCTGTAACTTGATCTGAGAGCACTTCAGACATCAAACAACACAAGCATGGCTCTGAAGCTAGATAGGAACAGGAGTAAGCATCTTTTTTCCCTCATCAATATGAATTTATGTTCATGATAGCCTAACCAATTTGCACTCAGTATAATTCTAACCATTACAGGTGATGATATTTGAAGTTAATTTGAATATATTTCATAACAGTGTAGTACAGGATTTTTTCAAAGTTTAATGTCCATCCCTATGGACACCAGGTGTTGGGAGATGTTAGCCAACACTCATTTAATTATTGTCACCAGGCAAGGTTCTGACATCCTCAAGACCCAAGCTATAATTCTAAATATATTTTTTATTTATTTCAGCTATTTTGAATGTGCACTCATTTAACTAAAATGTGTGGTCGGTTGTACTAAATAGTCCTCTCATTTTACTAAATTCTGTGCACAGAATTTAGTAAATTGTGTGCCCGGTTTACTATAGTATCCTCATTTTACTAAATCATGGACTTATACAGCTACATTTTCTGAGCATTTAGCTAAATTGTGCTATTTTTTGTGCAAAAAAGTGTGGAAGATTTAGTAAAAAGAGCACACTATATAGTAAAACGAGCGCAAAATTCAGGGTGCGTTTGTAAATTCAATCTGACACTGAGAATAGCGCTCTGAAGATCGAAAAAGACAAGCAGTCTAAATCTCTGTGAATTATTTTGGGTTACAAACAGTTTGGTTTAGGCCTACAATATGGACACCACTACAGCACTTGTGAAACAGTGTTTAGGTCCACTTCAGCCTTTAGGCTGCTTCAACCTAGCGAGCCAGATCCACATTATTTGCTGCCGCTAGGGTGTGTCTAGATTTCTAGGCTAGCTTCAACCCTCTCTGGGATAACACTCTCTCAACCTACTGTGTGATGTCATGCTCTGCCACTCCATCCCTTCAGCTGGAGTGCCCAGAGTACGCACTGAAAGCTCCAAGATTGTGACACTGTGAATAAACGAATAATCCGACCCACGCTCCGAATTTACGAACGGTTAAAAGTTTCAGTGTGTGCATTTGGAGTGGCAATTTAAGAATGCACTCTAAGTAAAATGAGTGCATAATTCAGTAAAAACAGTGTATATTATCTTGATATACAAAAACAATCTTGCAATGACATTGACTCCTGGGGTGTGTCATTGCAAGATTTTCTATGTATTGAGAAAACATACACTCGTTTTACTAAATCATGCGCTTGCTTTACTAATTTTTTTGTGCACTTGTTATACTACATTGTGCACACAACGTGTGTATTGTGCTCTTGTTGTCATTTTGCTAAATTGTGCACTCATTTTACAATGTGATGTAATGAAATGAGAGTGGAATTTAGCAAATTAGCCCACAATGTAGTAAAATAAATGCACTGTTTAGTAAAACAAGCACAGGGTTTACTAAATTGAGCAAAAATTTAGGAAAATGAGAGCACAATTTAGTAAAACGAGCGCAAAATTTAGTAAAGTGAGCGAACAAATATGTTGCAAGCATACCTCCGGTGTTCCATATTGGAACATGTAATTAAACAGTTCTGTTCACAAGACTGTGTGAAAACAACAAAATGCAAAAAACAATGCAAACAGTGACTGTATCGAAAACTGCTAAACATTTAGCACTAGCACCACAGGTCTATTGTGTGGACACAATCCGGCACATTACTTTTTTGACCTGCAAAAAAAAAAAAAACTATGATGTTATATTTTAAAACTCTTTGGACCTTACAAAAAAAACATCATTTGAACTGTTCAAGTTCATGTTCCATGTGATGTCAATGTGAATTATAAGACAAAAAATAGGTATGATGTTGTCAAATGATGTTGGTATTTTAACAACTGTTTGGACCCGATGTCCATTGAAATGGACAAAAAAAATAACAATTAAAAGGTTGTGATAAAACATTTTTTTTATTGATTCTCATTTATGGTTGCATTAAGGATGGGAAAAAATCATTATTATATTTTTCACCACCTTGGAACATAATTGGGGTCTGAAGGGGTTAAGAAAAGTCTACACTGTTAATTGAACGCCCGGGCACGCCTGCCGACACCGGTGAAATGCACCGAAGGTTCACTTAACTTTGGTCACATGACATGGGGAATTTGAACGATGTTTCGAAACAGTGGTCACATGACATGGCTGTTTTGAACCATGTTTCGAAGCAGTGTTTCGAAACCCTTGTGCTTCGAAGCCTCGACACTGATTCGAGACGTCGGTTTTAAAAAGTCACATGAAGTTTTATGAAGTTTGTGGACATGTTTGGGGGAAATTACCGGTTTACAGTGGAGGAGGCAGCTGTTTTATTGCACAAACTATCAGATGAAGAGGAGTCATCCTCCGAAAGCGACTTTGGACTTTGAAGCTGAGGGGGATTTTCTCAATGGAAGGGACCCTGATCTTGAACTGTGAGTACATACATTACAGATTGATCATTTTATCAGAAAGTATTTATTACAGACATTATTTGAGTAGTCATGTGTGAAGACAGATGTCGCTCTGAGTTTGTAAACAAGGGGGAGGGGTGCTGCTGCTGAAGCTTGAGTCTAGGCTTGTTTGAGATCGACTGAGTCTGACTTGGTCTGGCTCTCTACGTAAACGTGATCTTCAGAGGCTAGCCGGGAGGAGCTACAACAGAGGGCAGCTCATCCCGGACAGACCGGCTACAGTCTGCCTGACGTGACTCGCGGGAGATATTGTGGAATTTTGTTTGCAATAAATACAGCAGAACTTTCATTCTTACTCATTAAAATGAGCATGATGACTGACGAAATAAATTCTTATGATGTAGTTTAAATAAACCACTGTTGTCACTGTTGTCAGTTAACAGGCCTGCATTGTAGCACATAAATTCAATATCAAGTGTTTCCCCTATATGTGTGTTCCCCTATATGTATCTATTTAGCCAACAGCAGAAAATAACAACGTTTTCATTAGGCTAGCTCGTCATCACTTTTGTCGTCACGTTGTAATTCGTTTGTAGTCCATGTGGCCTTTCATGTCCAACAGTTTTAATGTGAACTTGGGAATTTGCCCTTTTTATCACTTGAAAAGCTGCATATCTTTCTTTCACGAGCATCTTACACTATATTTTAAGCAAATACAGTTGTTTGTTTAGGATTAGTGAGTGTATGTTTTAACCTTTGTTGTGGCATCCATGTTTGTCACACATTCGATGGCAAAGCACATGAACACTTGCTGTCGGAAAAACAAAGTAGCCATGGGGGCGGTCCTTGTCATTCCGAGGTGCTCTGAATGCACCCTAAGACTCCCGCGATATTTTAAGGTCATGTGACATGGTGTCACGGTGGTAAGTCCCTCCCCGGCTGACAGAAGTCAGACAGGATTTCTAACCAGTAAGCATTGTGTCCATCCCAGTATGCATTGTGTTCAACCCAGCATGCATCACATCAAGTCAGGTCTGCACAGATCTGCCTCAAGTCGAACAAGCCTTGTGTGTGTGTTTGTGTGCGTGCGTGCTTACGTTCGAGCATGCATTTGTAGGGGGAAATTGTAGATGTGACTGAATAAATGGCATCTTGAATTTTTTCTGACGGTGGTCAATACAGAAACGTTGTTGGTTGGAAAGGATGCTGTTATGAGTGCATGTGTAGGATGGAGGTGTGTAATCAGGGACTAGGCTTATTTTGGTGGGGGAGAGGATGCTTACCTGTAATGGCAGTGGGCTTATTATGGTGGGGGACGGGATGTTACTGTGTGTGTGCAGAGGGAGGTGGATTGTGTGTGTGAGAGAGAGGGGTTGTGAGGTGAGGGATGTGTGGAGGATGAGCTAATCGTTGCATGTCTGTGTTTCAGAGAGCCAGAGAAGTCTGACCCAGATGGGCAACTGGAGGCAAAGAGGCCATCCCACCAGCCGTCAAGGACTACAACAGGTATGTACACTGTTTTCATAATTTCAACTCTTTGAATTGAATTTCAATATCATGTCAATGCATCCAGTGTTGGGCAAGTTACTTCAAAATCGTAATGTATTATGCATTACTTATTACTGTCATTTCAAAGTAATTTGTTACATTATAATATTACTGTCTCTGAATTGTAAGGCATTACACTACTATTGCATTACTTTTAAGTTACTTTCACCAAAATATCTAGAAATATAGATTTGCCATTCTAAATGCAGCTTATTACGCTCAATGCAGCTTGCTCTTCCAATGGAGGGAGATGTGGTATAGCATAATGACTGAGCTAGGCTTAAGGCAACAGTAGAATGCAATACAGTAGGCACAGTGCTCATAATGCAATACAAGGAACAATCATAGTCAGAATTTTGTTAAGAAATACTGTAACTTTAAGGCCTAGGCCTACTCATTAAAATCAATAGAGAGCCTACTATATTGTAAATCAAAGCTTAAAGGAACCGTATGTAAGATTGTGGCCAAAACGGGTACTACAATCACTTTTAAATTACTGTAGAGCGGTGTATCCCCTCCCCTCTGACTGGCAGAGTTGGCAACCGGATGACAAAACACTACTGACTTTGTGATTAGTAGATAGGTGGAGGGTGGCACATTAGGCCAAAACACAACATGACAACATCAACATCAGTTGAGGGCTGCAACTTCACTTTTTAAATGACAATATCCTGGCCAGACTACTGTTGTCAGTGATATAAGTATTTGAAATGAACATGATTTCTTAATGTCTAGTGACATATCAGGGCAATTTTATGATTAATTGAAATACAATTTTTACATACGGTTCCTTTAATAAAGACATGTCAAGATGGTGGCCTGCTGGCCATTTCGGTGCCCTAAGTGAGTGGCTTTGAGTGAGTGACATTTAAATGATAACTCAAACACCTAAAGTAAAATAAAAGGCCTATTATTTACAGACCATTACTGTGTATTTTTAAACATTAATTTCTGAAGAAATGCTGTTTTCTTATAAATGGTGCACTGTCACTTTAAGAGCATTGATCTTTACGTTGTCATAATGCCCTTTTGCCAGCTCTTGTTTACAAGCCTTATTTGTTTGAGTTACATTGATATACAATATTAACAATAATATGCACAATGTTAAGTTGTTTTAAGCAACCTTCATTGCTTTGGAAATGGAAGTATGCAATGACATGTTGCTTCACATTTCGTTTTGCGAATACAAGTGAATTATGAGCCTGGTATCCACCTAACTATCTGAATGGAATGCGTTTCAGTCGACTCAGCATATCATGTGCTTCGTGTAGCCTAAATGCTTGGAAAACGAAGTACTACGTGGTGATTGAGAGAACCCAAAAGCTATCAAACTTGCATGTAACATCGTGTTGTAACTTGCATTGTAAACGTTATTGATGAAGAGTGAAACGCAGTTTGCAGTAAAGCTGGTTATATTTGGGTGCCCCCTCTGTCCTTTGGTGCCCAACGCAAAGTGCGTGATGCGCGTGGTGGGAGCGGTGGCACTGCCAGGCTACACAATCTTTTCCTGCATTTCTATCCCTTTATTCTCTTCAATTTAAGTTCACAGCACAAAGCTGTCATGCACAACAGCATAGTTTGTGTTTTATCAAGAATCAAAAAGATTAGCGTGGCACTACTTTAGATTTTTCATTAATTTACTTGTGCTATTTCGCGAGCTGAGAGATCTTTCGGTTTCGCACACAAAGTGCACTAACTATTATGTTCTTCATAGCCTTGTCTCTGACAAGCTGAAAATAATGAGCGTAGGCTTATGTCCATCCCGCAAATAGAGTCTGCCTGCGAGTCTGCTGCAGCCACAGTCATCTTCAACCAGTATCAGGAGATAACGTTCTACTATTTTGCGCCGATTTTATCTCCTCTGTTGTTCTCGAGTGGTGTTTGCGAATATGTATCAAAACAAAACAAGCGCTTAATTTTGGGTTAAACTGCATTGTAATGCGCGTTACTGAAGTTTGTACCGAGTAAATATTACCCAATTTTTTTTTTGTAATGCCTTACATTACCGCGTTACCGCAAACAGCAATATATTACAGTAATTACATTACTTTTGTAACGGATTACTCCCAACACTGAATGCATCAATATCAGTGTAATGTAACTTTGGCTATGTTCCTTTTCCTATAATTGTTTCTCTACCCAGGAACATGGGTGGTGTGGACCTGTCCGATTCCCTGATTGGCTACTACACCATCCTCCAAGAAGTGGGAACCAGTCTGTCCTGTTCCACTTCATAGACATCACATTTCTGTGTGTTTGTGTGTGTTTGTGTATTTTGCACAGTTCAGGTTTGCACTTTTCTATATAAAAAAGTTTGCCAGAGCACTTTGTTTGTCCTTTTTCTATCAAAATCTCTTAGGCGGAATAGAAGAAAATATGGGTTTTGTGTGGTTATGCTTATGTAATGCTGTGCCTAAATGACTGACATCAAATCCAAATACCTTGCAAGATACCTGGACGTGTTAGCTTTCATTAGAGACCAATATTATGTTTCTAGACAAAGGGCTTCTGAAGTTATAAGCCTTTGAAACTCAGTATGCAGTCTTGGTAACCAAAGTCCAAATGGACCTAAGAAAAACGCACAGACATACCTGTAGATTTTTTTTTTATAGAAAATCTATTTATGAGTCTTTTGACTTGAAATTTTTTCTGTAGTAAGCTGAGACATGTGGCTCTGGTCTTGTGTTGTCTGTATCTCACTAGATGTGTTTACAGCAGTGCGTCTTAGTCAGTTTACAGATATTTGACTTAGACGGGGGAAAAAAACTCCCTTCTAGCCTCTGTAACTCAGTGTCAGTAAGGCTAAGAATGACCCTGACACTTGTAAAAAAAACTTTAGTGTGTTACCTTTCCAATGATATCAATATATACTTTGACACTTACATCCCTGAGTGTCAAAGTATATGGGAGCTGTAGCACTTTTAATTTGGGTATGCCGTTTAGACCAACAAACGAGGAATTTCAGCCAACCCATATATTAAACCAGTATTATTAAGATAAATAAATAAATTGAATTTCTTGAATTTCCCCTTGGGGATCAATCTATCTATCTATCTATCTAAAGCTTTAAGTCTCTCCCTTGCCATGCCCTTTTTTTCCAGGATTTCATGAATTGAGGTCTCCCCTTCTATTTCCTGCCAGATTATTCTATTATCATTATACTTCTCACAAGTAAAAAGTACATGATCAACATGTTCTCTGTCTTGGCACACCATGCATAAACCATGACCCTTTCCTACTATATGTAAAGTAGAGTTCAGCCACGTAAGTCTTAATCTAAGTCTGGTATAGTAGACCACTTCTTCACTGTCTGTTTAGACTCAGTGAAGTAACTCTTTTCCCTGTCACATTCTTCTGAGATGTATGGTAGTGTCTTGCATTATATTCGACCTCCCATTCCCTTTGCCATTTTTGTACAATTACTGATTTGATTATGAATTTGGCTTCACCCTCTCCCATTGGAACATTCATTCCTATATATTTGTTTTCCAACATCTTTTTTGCAATTGTATCTGCCTCTTCAATCCACCCAAGGGCTGTTATTAACCCAGTCATTTCAAAAGAGTATACAGATAAAAAATGATTTAGTCTATACCCCTCTCTTTTGTTAAATTCTGGGATATATATCTCAATACCACAATGCCCATTCTGTGGATCTTTTGATCCATCAGTATATATTGTAACATATCCATAGAATGATGTTTTTACATATCGCTGGCTCATTAGGATACTCTTTCTTTCCTTTCAGTAATTCACTGTTAACCTCTGGTGATGGGAGAATCCATGGGGGAGCCGCACTTAGAACCAGTGAAGGACTAAATTTAAATTCTTTAATTCTGTATTGTTCTGCTATACTGTTAATGTTCCAGCCAAACCCTTTTGATTCTGTTTGATATTCCCAGCAATCATTAAGAACTGAAAATGCTGGATTATTAACACTTCCCATCAGCCTAACCCAGTATGTTAGAGACAACTTAATATATCTTAGACTGAGTGGAGATTCAGTATGTTACCCATAGGCCTTCTTTCTTTCTTCCTTTTCTGGCAGCCGTGGCCTACTGGTCAGCGCTTCGGACTTGTAACCGGAGGGTTGCCGGTTCGAACCCCGACCAGTAGGCACGGCCCCGACAGTGCCCTTGAGCAAGGCACCTAACCCCTCACTGCTTCCCGAGCGCCGCTGTTGATGCAGGCAGCTCACTGCACCGGGATTAGTGTGTGCTTCACCTCACTGTGTGTACACTGTGTGCTGAGTGTGTTTCACTAATTCACTGATTGGGATAAATGCAGAGACCAAATTTCCCTCACAGGATCAAAAGAGTATATATACTTACATCTTTTCTCCCTCTTTTCTTTTTCTCTGATTGCCTACATTCTGTAAAGCGCCATGATACATGTGTAATGTTTTGGTGCTATATAAGCACAATAAATTGAAATTAAATTGAATTGAAATTGAAAATGTATGTTAGAGACAACTTAATATATCTTAGATTGAGTGGAGATTCTTCGGATCCCAGTATGTTAGAGACAACTTAATATACATTAGACTGAGTGGAGATTCAGTATGTTAGAGACAACTTAATATATCTTAGACCACCGGTACCGGGCCGCGGCCCGTACATTCCTAACCGGGCCGTAGCCTACGACATGAGTTTAAAAAAAAATGCATGCAAACTAAACTAAATTTAAGTCGCAATAATGTCACGTTTTTACATGGCACAGGCCTATATGCAGTTGTTTGATTGCACACATGTTTGCATTTTGCAAGGTCTATTTTCATACGTCTGTCTGTCCCGCCTTCAACACTTTTACATATTGCCTTCAGCGCTGCGCAGCCTCAGGTCAGCTCACTTCACCTGCTTGGCGAACGGTAGTGTCACACGAAGTTAGCTAAACTGCTAGAATGAGCAACAAAAAACAAGCATCTTTAGCAGGTCACTGACCAGAGTGTTTGAGTTGCGAGAGCCGCTGCAGAGATTTCTTACAGAAAAAAAGTCACCGTTAGCTGCACATTTTTGTGATGAGGACTGGGTGTCAAAACTCGCTTACCTGTGTGACATATTCGGGTTGCTTAATGACCTCAACCTGTCACTCCAGGGGAGAATGATGACTGTCTTTAAACTGGCAGATAAAGTCGCTGCATTTCAAGCCAAGCTTGATTTGTGGGGACGACGAGTGGACCGGGGTGTATTTGATATGTTCCAAACAGTAGTGGGGGTTTTGGGAGAGACTGAGGCAGGGCCCTTTCTCTCGCAGCTGGTGCGCGATCACCTTGTTGCGCTTTCAAATGAGTTTGAGCGTTACTTCCCATCCTCCAAAGATCCACGGCAAACCAATGAGTGGGTCCGCAACCCATTTTGTCAATATCCCGAATAGTCCTAACTTGTCAGCGCAGGAGGAAGAGCAGTTGATCGAAATTGCAAATGACGGTGGTCTTACGAATACGAATACGAATACGAATACTTTATTGTCCACAAAGTGGAAATTTGTCTTCAGTTTCAACACAGACATATAGACATAAACAATAATCCCACATTACACAATCAAGCATTCAAGCACTGCACTTGTACAAAGCAGAAGACAAAGCATATGAGGAGACCACTAAGTCATGATAGAAAATAAATTTAAAATAGCCTACTAAGTTAATATAAAAGTACATTAGCACTCAGCAGAGTGTTTAGATTAATAAAGTCAATAAGAGTGTGTATAAGGAAACCTCTCTGGCGGGTTTTTGGATCAAAACCAAAGCAGAATATCCCGAGATAGCCGTAAAAGCGCTGAAAACGTTGCTACCATTTCCCACCACGAAGGCTATCTATGCGAGGCCGGGTTTTCGGCAATGACTGCAACTAAGACCAAATCGCGCAATCGACTGGACATTTCAAACACACTGAGGGTGTCACTTCCATCACCCCAAGTTTTCCAAACTTTTGGTAATTTTCCCTCTTGCCAAGAATGTATCAGGTAGATTTCTAATCACTACATACCATATTAGGCTAGTGACAAATGGTCAGAAAGGGCTTTAGTTTTTGAGATACCCCTACCGGAGGTAGAACTAAACCCAACAATGTTTTTCCTCATCTCTAAGGTCTCCCATATATGAAATGGATTCTTGGCTAAAAATATTTTACTGCTAAGATTGTTAAATTAACAGATATTGTTATACACCCCAAAACCAAAAAAGGACTAAAATATAGCCAGTCCGTATTGGAGTTAAGGCATATAAATTAGTGCAGATCAATCACACAAGCTCTGAGAGCTTTGAAACTTGGCATGTTCATAGTCAGGACGTTGAAAAACCCTACAATAGAAGGCCTCCAACGCTTACTTACTCTTGCTCAGCAGAGAGGGAGATGGTGATGTCCACAAAACTCTGGCTCCATATACAGATGATATTTCCTCCAAAATCAAAGTTTCATATCATGTAGAGTGAACTACTGCATTAAGACAAATATCAGTGAGCAGCAGCAAGTTGGAAATGTTGAGAGTGAGAGCACATCTGCACCAAGAAGGCTGAGTAGGGTTGAAACAACATCATTTCAAATACTGAGAGATTGTTTTATTTGTGGGAAGGCCAGCTCTAGATCAGAACCTCTGACAGCCAATTCGACTGGTACAGGGGCAATGTAAATTATAGGCCAAGTATACTTGCGTATACAAGGAATTTGGTCTCTGCATTTATCCCATCCGTGAATTAGTGAACACACAGCACACAGTGAACACAATGAGGTGAAGCACACACTAACCTGGAGCAGTGAGCTGCCTTATTACAGCGGTGCTCGGGGAGCAGTGATGGGTTAGGTGCCTTGCTCAAGGGCACTGTGGATGTGGGCATGGGAGAGCAGTGCTCAACCACTTCCCCCGCCTTTTTTCCCTTCTGGGTCGGGGATCGAACCGGTAACTCTTCGGTTAGCCCGAACCCCTAACCAGTAGGCCACGGCTGTCCCCAGTACCAGAGACAAGGTCCTTCGGGCAGCTTCTGAATGTACATTAAAATTCCTTCATGCCCATGATCTCTTTGCATATGATAGCAAATACCATAAAATGTGCCTTGCACACTACATCTCTAAACGAAATATAACAGCAGCCATAGAAAAGAATCAAAAAAGCAGACCAATGTCTATAACAAAGCCTTTATTAAGCTCACTGAAGACATTGATAAAACAGTATTGTCCAAAGATATAAAAGTGAGGACTCAATTCTTTGACTGATAGCTATGACAACATACTAAAGACCATTGCTGAGCAAGAAGGTAGCTATGACAACATACTAAAGACCATTGCTGAGCAAGAAGGTGTGTCTATAGTTCAACACAAGAAATATAGATCCTGGAAACTAAAGGAAAAGCTGATACAGCATTACAAAGACAGGCTTGCATTTGTTCTACGTCCAAGACAGTCAGATCTGATCTGCTCAGATAGTATGACCTTATTGTGCACTGAGGGAAGCTGCTAAACTCACAGAAATAACAGTAGACTGAGACTACACTTCCACAGACAAGTCAGAGTCTTTCTGAAATCCAAATATTACACAGGGCTGCAGACATATTGAGGAAAAGCATGGATCAGGTACAGCATGACAGTGAGTAATATGTCAGCAGTGACTGTCTATTATGTTTCCAATGCAGCAAGTATGTACCCAACATCCTGTATGACTTTGTGAACTGTTGTGTTGATTAACATGTTATCAAAGAGTGGATTGTCCGCACACTTGCTCCCATCAGGAATTTTTATTGAGTTTCACCCGTGTGTAACGTTTCGAGCTAAACGCTCTTCATCAGACTTGAATATCAGACAGACAGTCGCCATATTTAAACAAGTACAAAAGGTCACATGACCCATCAGAGTGATATATTTAGATAGATTTACAAAACACTTATATATACATATATCCACAACGTCATAATATCTACAAAACATGCACTTATAGAAAAACATTTATATACTATACTTTGTAAAAACAATTTATTTATATAAAAAAGTACAAGCTTCCACCCTATCAGAGTACTTGGCTGTGTATCAGGCCGCATTAGGCCGTCATAATAAGTAAACATGATATTGGCGTCTATTCAGTCTACAGGTTACTAATCATACATTTCTATAAAGGAGACTACATTCACATTTAGAAAATATAATATATAATCATATCCAAAGAGCACTTCACACCGTCGAGTCGAGACATATCACAAAATCAGTTACAGAAAAGGCCTAATACTGAAGTCTTCATTTAAACCTTTAGGTGCCATTGTATCCAGTGTGTAAATCCAGTACAGTTCACGTTTGAGAAGTAGAGTGTCAATATGCCCCCCCCTCCGGGGACTCTTAATAGATTCTATTCCGATGTATTTTAGAGAAGCCACATTATGTCTAGCCTCTTTGAAGTGAACTGCCACTGAACTTTTCATATCCTGATTACGAATTGCGGATCTGTGTTCTGTTATCCTGGTTTTGAGTGCTCTTGTGGTTTTGCCCACATAGGCCAATCCACAGGGGCAAAACAGCATATATATTAAATTTTTTGTTTGACATGAGATGATGCCCTTAATTTTGTACTTTTCTCCTGTGTGGGGGTGATTGAATGTGTGTGTTTTGTATGTGAAGTTGCATTGTTGACAATTTCCACATTTATAGTTTCCCGATTTGACATTGCTGAGAAAGTGTGTAGGGGGAGGAGGTGGTAAGTCCGCCCTAACAAGCATGTTACGGAGGTTTGGCTGTCTCTTATAGACAACACGTGGTGGTCCTTGAAAGATCTGTCTCAGTGTTGGGTCTGTATCCACAATATGCCAATGTTTTTTAATAGTCCGTTCGATATCTTTGGCGATGGGAGAGAACTGGACACAGCAAGTAATCCTAGGCACTTGATTCTGGGCTCTTTTCCTGCTCAGACTCTCGGATTGGGACATTTTATCAAATCTATTAGAGGCTTCTGTGATCCAGTGTTCTTTGTATCCCCTTGTTCTGAATCGATCTTTTAGTATGGTAGATTGGATCTGATAGTCCTCATCTGAACTACAAATTCTCCTGATTCTATTGAACTGTGATATAGGGAGGTTTTTCTTAAGCGACGTTGGGTGATATGACTCCCCATGAAGTAAAGAGTTTCTATCGGTGCTCTTACGATACAGATCAGTTTTTAGAGTATTTCCTTCCCTTATTACTAAGATGTCCAAAAAGTTCATTTTTGACTCATCCGCAGACATGGTGAAATTTAGATGTTGATTACTTTCACACATGTATTTATGAAATTCTTTTAGTTGGGTCTCATCCCCTTCCCATATGAAAAAAATATCGTCCAAGTACCGTTTCCAATAGGATATGTTCTGTATGTAGGGATTCTTTTGTGTGTCGAAGATCACCTCTGATTCGAACAGTCCCACGTAGAGAGATGCAAAGCTAGGAGACATTTTAGATCCCATCGCCACACCAGAGATCTGGAGATAGAAATCAGTGCCAAATAAGAAATAGTTACATGTTAGGACACACTCAGTCAGATCAAGAAGGCATTCAGTTTTTGGGCTATTGATAGACCTTTTTTCCAAGAAAGATTTTGTAGCCTGTAAACCACCCTGGAAAGGGACATTTGTGTATAAAGACTCAATGTCCATTGTTACCAGGAATTGTTGGGAATTTTTCAATTTTACAGACTGGATCATTTTGATAAAGTCCATGGAGTCTTTCACATATGAAGGGAGCGAGACGACCAAAGATTGTAAAGTATGGTCTACAAATGATGAGATTTTTTCAGTCAGGGAGCCAATAGCCGCAACAATGGGGCGTCCAGGTGGTGTATCTGTAAATACTTTATGGATTTTAGGGAGAGTGTAGAAGACTGGTGTAATAGGGTAATCCACCTTCATGTATGCATGTTCATGTTTGTTTATATGTCCCATCTCCATTTGTTGGTTTAATTTCTCATGCAGCTGGTTCCTGAATTTCAAGGTAGGGTCAGATTCCAATTTCCTATAAAATTTGGAGTTTTTCAGCTGGTTCTGTATTTCACTCCCGTAACAATCACGGTTTAAGATCACAATAGCCCCGCCTTTATCTGCACTTTGAATAATCAAATCTTTATCCTCTTGTAACGTCCTCAATTCTTGCCTTTGAATTCTAGTTAAGTTATTTCTAACTTTATAATCTGTTTTGTTGCGTGTTGCAGTCGTTAAGTCATGTTCAACCAATCTGCAAAATGTATCCAGAGAAGGGTTTCTATGTTTTGGAGGTATAAAGTAGGATTTACCTCTGAATCGAGTCCTCGATTGCATTGACGTGTGTTCAGGTTCATCTTGGGATGATTGTGAGGATCCCGTAGTACCAACAGATGATGTAGGCTGTAGCATTGACGTCGATATATCCACCTCCACCTGGAGGGCGGTAACTTCGTTAGAACCAGTAGGCCTACTAGAGCCAGCGTTGTCATAGGATAAAGTAGGCCTAGATGTGTTGCCATTAAAGAATTCCTTAAGCCTCAGGTTACGAAAGAATCGTTGTATATCTATGTAGGTGTTAAAGTCATTGCATTGAGTTGTCGGAACAAAAGACAGGCCTTTTGAAAGGACTGAACTACAAGTATCTGAAATGGGCTTACCCGATAAGTTGATCACGTTCAACTCCTGTGTAGGCTCCGAGTTGCATATCGATTTCTTCGAGGGTCTTTTGCCGCGTCGACATTTCTTTTTGCCGTGTTTTCTTTGTAATTTTGTTTCGGGGGTCTTCCCGGATACGGATACAGACGGGGACACACAAGAAACTGGCACTCCTTCTCATCCCGTGACTCGGAATCTAGCGCAAATGCGGATGATGCACATGTTCCTTTTTTAGGACAGAAACAGGGCAAGCTGAAAGGAAGACCCCCGAAACAAAATTACAAAGAAAACACGGCAAAAAGAAATGTCGACGCGGCAAAAGACCCTCGAAGAAATCGATATGCAACTCGGAGCCTACACAGGAGTTGAACGTGATCAACTTATCGGGTAAGCCCATTTCAGATACTTGTAGTTCAGTCCTTTCAAAAGGCCTGTCTTTTGTTCCGACAACTCAATGCAATGACTTTAACACCTACATAGATATACAACGATTCTTTCGTAACCTGAGGCTTAAGGAATTCTTTAATGGCAACACATCTAGGCCTACTTTATCCTATGACAACGCTGGCTCTAGTAGGCCTACTGGTTCTAACGAAGTTACCGCCCTCCAGGTGGAGGTGGATATATCGACGTCAATGCTACAGCCTACATCATCTGTTGGTACTACGGGATCCTCACAATCATCCCAAGATGAACCTGAACACACGTCAATGCAATCGAGGACTCGATTCAGAGGTAAATCCTACTTTATACCTCCAAAACATAGAAACCCTTCTCTGGATACATTTTGCAGATTGGTTGAACATGACTTAACGACTGCAACACGCAACAAAACAGATTATAAAGTTAGAAATAACTTAACTAGAATTCAAAGGCAAGAATTGAGGACGTTACAAGAGGATAAAGATTTGATTATTCAAAGTGCAGATAAAGGCGGGGCTATTGTGATCTTAAACCGTGATTGTTACGGGAGTGAAATACAGAACCAGCTGAAAAACTCCAAATTTTATAGGAAATTGGAATCTGACCCTACCTTGAAATTCAGGAACCAGCTGCATGAGAAATTAAACCAACAAATGGAGATGGGACATATAAACAAACATGAACATGCATACATGAAGGTGGATTACCCTATTACACCAGTCTTCTACACTCTCCCTAAAATCCATAAAGTATTTACAGATACACCACCTGGACGCCCCATTGTTGCGGCTATTGGCTCCCTGACTGAAAAAATCTCATCATTTGTAGACCATACTTTACAATCTTTGGTCGTCTCGCTCCCTTCATATGTGAAAGACTCCATGGACTTTATCAAAATGATCCAGTCTGTAAAATTGAAAAATTCCCAACAATTCCTGGTAACAATGGACATTGAGTCTTTATACACAAATGTCCCTTTCCAGGGTGGTTTACAGGCTACAAAATCTTTCTTGGAAAAAAGGTCTATCAATAGCCCAAAAACTGAATGCCTTCTTGATCTGACTGAGTGTGTCCTAACATGTAACTATTTCTTATTTGGCACTGATTTCTATCTCCAGATCTCTGGTGTGGCGATGGGATCTAAAATGTCTCCTAGCTTTGCATCTCTCTACGTGGGACTGTTCGAATCAGAGGTGATCTTCGACACACAAAAGAATCCCTACATACAGAACATATCCTATTGGAAACGGTACTTGGACGATATTTTTTTCATATGGGAAGGGGATGAGACCCAACTAAAAGAATTTCATAAATACATGTGTGAAAGTAATCAACATCTAAATTTCACCATGTCTGCGGATGAGTCAAAAATGAACTTTTTGGACATCTTAGTAATAAGGGAAGGAAATACTCTAAAAACTGATCTGTATCGTAAGAGCACCGATAGAAACTCTTTACTTCATGGGGAGTCATATCACCCAACGTCGCTTAAGAAAAACCTCCCTATATCACAGTTCAATAGAATCAGGAGAATTTGTAGTTCAGATGAGGACTATCAGATCCAATCTACCATACTAAAAGATCGATTCAGAACAAGGGGATACAAAGAACACTGGATCACAGAAGCCTCTAATAGATTTGATAAAATGTCCCAATCCGAGAGTCTGAGCAGGAAAAGAGCCCAGAATCAAGTGCCTAGGATTACTTGCTGTGTCCAGTTCTCTCCCATCGCCAAAGATATCGAACGGACTATTAAAAAACATTGGCATATTGTGGATACAGACCCAACACTGAGACAGATCTTTCAAGGACCACCACGTGTTGTCTATAAGAGACAGCCAAACCTCCGTAACATGCTTGTTAGGGCGGACTTACCACCTCCTCCCCCTACACACTTTCTCAGCAATGTCAAATCGGGAAACTATAAATGTGGAAATTGTCAACAATGCAACTTCACATACAAAACACACACATTCAATCACCCCCACACAGGAGAAAAGTACAAAATTAAGGGCATCATCTCATGTCAAACAAAAAATTTAATATATATGCTGTTTTGCCCCTGTGGATTGGCCTATGTGGGCAAAACCACAAGAGCACTCAAAACCAGGATAACAGAACACAGATCCGCAATTCGTAATCAGGATATGAAAAGTTCAGTGGCAGTTCACTTCAAAGAGGCTAGACATAATGTGGCTTCTCTAAAATACATCGGAATAGAATCTATTAAGAGTCCCCGGAGGGGGGGGCATATTGACACTCTACTTCTCAAACGTGAACTGTACTGGATTTACACACTGGATACAATGGCACCTAAAGGTTTAAATGAAGACTTCAGTATTAGGCCTTTTCTGTAACTGATTTTGTGATATGTCTCGACTCGACGGTGTGAAGTGCTCTTTGGATATGATTATATATTATATTTTCTAAATGTGAATGTAGTCTCCTTTATAGAAATGTATGATTAGTAACCTGTAGACTGAATAGACGCCAATATCATGTTTACTTATTATGACGGCCTAATGCGGCCTGATACACAGCCAAGTACTCTGATAGGGTGGAAGCTTGTACTTTTTTATATAAATAAATTGTTTTTACAAAGTATAGTATATAAATGTTTTTCTATAAGTGCATGTTTTGTAGATATTATGACGTTGTGGATATATGTATATATAAGTGTTTTGTAAATCTATCTAAATATATCACTCTGATGGGTCATGTGACCTTTTGTACTTGTTTAAATATGGCGACTGTCTGTCTGATATTCAAGTCTGATGAAGAGCGTTTAGCTCGAAACGTTACACACGGGTGAAACTCAATAAAAATTCCTGATGGGAGCAAGTGTGCGGACAATCCACTCTTTGATAGCCTAGCACTTTTTGTCCAGCACCTGCCTTGGATGTGCGCACCAACATACTACTTTTCATTTGTGTTGATTAACATGCCCACAGAAATGACCAAACATGTGATGATGACCCAGCTTCAAAGGAGAATCTGTGTGTTATCGCAATTTGTCATGATCTCATTGAACAGAGCTGTCACATCCATACGCCAATCACACTGGGACTTCCCATTTTGATACATCATGAGTTTGGTAGTAAGACAGTCATCAATGAGCTCAGTGCAATGGGGCACTGTGTTTCCTATACAGATGTTAGGCACTTCTCACATCTTTTGCAGCAGACCAGATATCAAGGACAGAGAGTGGTGTCTACATGCCAACTGGCCCCACTGGAGTTGCTGAACATGGAATTTGTGATGCAGCCATCAGCAACTTTGACCAAAATCAAGACACCCTGGATGTGAAGCGTAAAAGAATGGACAAAATGTACCTGTATACAAGTTTATCTCCATCCATTCATATCAATCGTGTTTAAGGTGATGAGGGACCTCTAAACCTGAGGGAACCTGTGCTAGGCATTTATCTGCTGTGGAGACTTGGCCTCTTTGGAACACAACAGACATCATAGCATGAGTTGTACACTTCCCATCCAGGGTATCTTCATTTTGGTAAAAGTTGTCGATGGCTGCATCAACAATTCCATGTTTAGCAACTCAAGTGAGAACAGTTGGGATGTAGACACCACTGTCCTTGATCTGTATTTCTTGTGTTGACACACCTTCTTGCTCAGCAATGGTCTTTAGTATGTTCTCATAGCTATCAGTCAAATAGTTGAGAGTCCTCACTTTCCTACCTTTGGACAATACTGTTTTATCAATGTCTTCAGTGAGCTTAATAAAGGCTTTGTTATAGACATTGGTCTGCTTTTTTATTCTTTTCTATGGCTTCTGCTATATTTCATTTAGAGATGTAGTGTGCAAGGCATTTTATAGTATTTGGTATCATATGCAAAGAGATCTGGGCATGAAAGAATTTGAAGATGTACATCTTCATCAAGCCTTTCAGAAGCTGCCCGAAGGACCTTGTCTCTGGTACTTGCGACTGTTCCAGTTGAAATTGCTGTCAGAGGTTCTGGTTTAGAGCTGACCTTCCCACAGATAAAAAACAATCTCTCTGTATTGGAAATTATGTTGTATCAGCCCTACTCAGCCTTCTTGGTGCAGATGTGCTCTCACTCTCAACATTTGCAACTTGCTGCTGCTCACTGATTTTTGTCTTACTGCAGTAGTTCGCTATACATGATACATGATACATGATATGAAACTTTGATTTTGGAGGAAATATCATCTGTATATAGAGCCAGAGTTTTATGGACATCACCATCTCTCTCTCTGCTGAGCAAGGGTAAGTATGCGTTAGAGGCCTTCTACTGTGGGGTTTTGGACATATATAGGGATCTTTTTTCTTGCCCTTTTCAAAATGTTTCCCACAAGCTTTGGATCCAATGTCTGTAAGACATTCTCTACAATTCAAGAGACTAGTGAAATCATTGAAATGCAAATTAAGTTCAATTACACATGCAACATTGGTCAGAGGGCTAAGTACTTTCTTAGTTAGGGATAGTAGTTTCTACAATTAACTGTTTAGCTACTTAGGGGTGAAGTAAGCAGTGTAGGCTCTAATGTCCACTACTGGTCTGGACAGACAAAAGCTAACCATATTATTGTCCATTATTCAGTAATGACTTGACCAAAACAAAATGCAAGTGAATGTAAATATTTTAATAAAGGTGTTCCATTCCAATTTTAACCTGATTCAATTGGATCTGTGTTTCATATGAAATGTATCATTATTAAATGTAAATATAGAGCAGCACTTACCTTGCAGTAACAATGAATTTGTCAACATTCTTCTCACCACTGATAATGTGATTTGGACTTGAGACTGTATTTTGCCAGTGTTTCATTTTGGACACCTCATACATTGAGTGACAGAACACCCTAACTTGTCATACTATATGTATATATTTGGTATTGTTGGATTCAGTACAACCCCACCCTTCCAACAAGCCATCATATGTGTTTCTAAGATAATCCCTGGTAAAGCAGCTAAAGTAAATGAAAACATTCTGCATAGATATTCATTTTTTACATGTCCACTTATTTTAGGTGTATGTTTACATGTCTTTATTCATTCCATACATCAAGATATTCACATCCAGTCTTTTCTACTAGGTAAAGCAACTTCCTGACTACACACATGCCAAGTTTCAAAGTTCTCAGAGCTTGTGTGATTGATCTGCACTAGTTTATATGCCTTAACTCCCATACGGACAGGCTATATTTTAGTCCTTTTTTGGTTTTGGAGTGTATAACAATATCTGTTAATTTAACAATCTTAGCAGTAAAATATTTTTAGCCAAGAATCCATTTCATATATGGGAGACCTTAGAGATGAGGAAAAACATTGTTGGGTTTAGTTCTACCTCCGGTAGGGGTATCTCAAAAATGTGGGGCCATTGTCACTAGCCTATATGTAATCACATCCTGGTGAAGACTGTCCTGTATTACCTAAAGCCATTTTAAGTTCTGATAAATTAAATTCAGCATCTAATATAGACATATTTCCCTCTCTGGAATTAAGAATGTCTTTATTAGCATTTAGAATCTCTATCTTTCTTTTCTTAAAACACCCATCCATATGACTACCTTTATGAATCTCTGCAAATTTGTATCCAAGTAAATTGGCTTTCTCCTTATCTGAAATTGCTTAATTTTGTTTTCACAGATCAGTGGTCTGAGCAGCACTTAAGGACCAGCTGTTACTGCACGGCCCTTTCTGATGACTCAGCAGATCAGGTGCCACTGCACGGCCGTTTCTGATGACTCAGCAGATCAGGTCTCTGCCTATCTGGAAAAGGGCCGACAACGTCAAACAGTGGTCCCACTTAAGGCCAGTAATGTTATTCTGGCAGAGAGCCATGTAGAATGCTGCCCCCAGCCACACTGCCCTCTGCTGGCTGAGGTGGGTACATCTACATTTCATTAACAAGCCCTCAAATGACAGGCATCGTTTCCTAAGGTCACCGCTACTGTACGTCATTGAACTCTGCAGAAATACTGTTCCAATGTCAAGCATCTGTCAAAGTCTACCAAGCCGAAGTACTGTTCCCATGGCAACATGTCAAGCGTCCGTCAAAGTCTACCAAGGATCCATGTGAATATCCTCATCGTGCTCAGAACTAACCTGGCCCTAGCCAGATGAATGTCGTTCCGCTTAGCTCCGCCTAGCTTCACTCACATCCATCTGGAACCTCTTCCATTGAGAGTGATTTCTTTAACCAACTTTATGGTTTAGCCAATCAGGACGCAGGGCGGGAGTTTCATAGATGTGACATAGCGTAGAAGCGACTGTGAGACTGTTATCAGTGTCACGGGTTGGCTTCGATGTGAGTGGTTGAAGTAGCACGTCAATAGATGACGGACAAGTGGCTTATTCAATCATATGCAAGCATTTTTTGATTAGGTCCAGCCTTCTGAAGCAACACTTCAATGGATCGGTTCCAGATGGATGAGTGGAGCTAGGCGGAGCGAAATTCATCTGGCTAGGGCCAGGTTAGCTCAGAACACCCACAATCCTGTGCACACTTTTATGGAGGATGTAAAATCTGTACTAAACAAGACAGTTCACTATGTATTTACATGTAAACGTTGTCCTATTGTCACTATGTAAAGTAGCCTAAATGAAGTATGGGCTCAGGTCATTTGACAACTTTGAACTCTCACACCGTAATCATGTAAAGAAGGCATTTAGGAAAGGTATTTAAACCTTTTAAATGAGAGCGATGAAGAGCTAATTAGTACAACTTTCTTTTTACAAATTTGCTTAATGATTGCTGCTCTGTGGTTTACTTAAGCAAACAAATCAAACATGTTTATAAACATTTAATATAAATTGTATAAATATTTAATTTATTGACGTGGTACAATGACAGTGGTGCATTCATTGTTTTTCAAAAAAAAAGTGGGCAGGAGGCATGATTTTCAAAACGCACACCTGCAGCTTTCTACACACTCGCTAGTCTGTCCCATTGTGTGTTTTCCAAAAGCTAAGAAGCCTTGCCTCATCTTTGAAGGATTTGAAGGGCTCAGTTCTACCGAGCAAGATTCCTTGAGGATCCTTGACTTTGAGAAACAGCCCGTATTTAGTATCTACAGGACAGTGAACACAAGAGAGGGAAGTCGAACTCATGCCTTTTCCCATTTCCACAAAGACCAAAATAACAATGATTCAGCATTGCAATGTTTATATATTCTAAATATAGATCATCGTCACAATTATTGGGTTGAACATGCACAGTGGTCTCATTGTAAGGACCCTGTTAGGAGGCACCAAGGCACAGTTAAGTACATGCCCCCATCGCATAGCTTGTAGGCACTTTGGCTGCTTTAGCCACTAGCCGTCAGACATCAGATTGTTTTCATGTTTTTTCCGACCAACAGTATTCTGTGAACATGATCAACTGAACTCTGTGTTAAAATGGCCGGAGTTCTCATTTAAGGTGATCTATTGGCAGAAATGGAAAATAGTATTCAGAGTATGCTTCATTAGGGCCTAATTACCTATATTCAGAGTATGTTTCATTAGGGCATCCTTACCTGTAAATGAATAGTATTCAGAGTATGCTTCATTAGGGCCTAATTACCTATATTCAGAGTATGTTTCATTAGGGCCTAATTACCTATATTCAGAGTATGTTTCATTAGGGCATACTTACCTGTAAATTAATAGTATTCAGAGTATGCTTCATTAGGGCATACTTACCTGTAAATGAATAGTATTCAGAGTATGCTTCATTAGGGCATCCTTACCTGTAAATGAATAGTATTCAGAGTATGCTTCATTAGGGCCTAATTACCTATATTCAGAGTATGTTTGATTAGGGCATCCTTACCTGTAAATGAATAGTATTCAGAGTATGCTTCATTAGGGCATACTTACCGTAAAACTCCAAATAATAGCCCGGGCTTTTATTTTCCCAAATCGCCAAACTGCACCGGCTAGTATTAGAGACAGGCGTCTATATGAGACAGGCCTTTAATTCCCTTTACACAAAACTTTTCCTCTGCAAAGATGGAAAATATTATCGAATTAATTATTTCAAACACACTGAATGTCTACCTATATGACTAGGCTATCTGATGACAATTACGGGTCATCATTCATTTAGTGTTGAGATGTTGTTCATTGAGTGAGATACAGTAAGATCCAAATAGCAGGATAGCCGAACAGATGAAACACGTTTTAATTAAACGTAATCTACAAAGAGATCGCATCACACTGAAAGCTCATATTTTGTCACTGGCAAATAGCCTATATCGGTCCTTTGTCAAATACAGTTGCATTATCAGCCCTGACCAAAACCGTTCAGGAATGATTTATGCAAAAGTGGAACGTGCTTAGTGTTTCATTCTCCCTCCTTTTTTGGCAGGAATGAAACAGCATGAGAGAGCATGAACCATACTGTTTCTCCCATTTTGTATTTGCCAAATTTGACAACAGTCTACATTCAAATCATAGCCTACTTCCAGGAGTACGGGAACATATTTTTGACCAGGGGTGCTGAATAACAAAATAATCATGGATGTCCGACGATTTCTCCCCCAGCATATGATTCGAATTTAGACAGCTAAATACGCCATTTCACCGCCGTGTATGAGTAGGTCTAAAAGTGAGAAGTTTTATAATGCCCTGGACAGCCACATTCCACTGCAACTATGCGCAGCACTTGCCACTCCGACTCATCAATAAAAACTGTGCGCGCACACACCAGTCCCATACAAGCGCACTTGACTTTACATCATTAACCTATTTCAGTAGGTTATATAGCCAGAGAATGTCCGTAGACGGGCTCTGATATAGCCTAGTCTAAGGTAAATTCCTTTTCTGACTTCTTTCTCTTTATCGCCATGGCATTTAGAATAAAGAATAACGTTCGCGAACGTTCTGGTTTTGTTGCCAGCATAAAAACAAGCTTACCATCGGCCTATCCGCAAATTAACACAAGGGATGAATTGAATGATGACGAAGTCGGACATATAGGCATAGTTTATATTGGAAAAAAAGTTATACAATTTGGAACTCTAGCTTTTCACCACCGCAGTCTTTTAATGCCATCTAATCATAACGTGCGCAGTCTGCGCCATACTTAAGCCCAAATCTCATCCAAGATTCGCAACGAGATTCGCAGCAACTTGATGCAACATTCTAAAACCTTGCAACTGTGACCAGACATGTGAATACTTTGCGACGGCTTGTAACAACGTGCAACATCTAATTCACACTGCTGTAACCTCCTTTCTGTAATGGTTTCGTGTCATTGCAAATCTTTAAACAGACGATCTGACGGGTTTTAGAACATTAAATACAACCCGAAACCAAAAAACAGACCAGGCCTCTACTGGAGACCGGCCTTTAACCCAAACCTGTAGCCACGCCAGGCGTTTAAAAGAGACAGGCGTCTCTTAGGGACTCGGCGATTATTTGAAGTTTTACGGTACCTGTAAATGAATAGTAGTCAGAGTATGCTTCATTAGGGCATACTTACCTGTAAATGAATAGTATTCAGAGTATGCTTCATTGGGGCCTAATTACCTATATTCAGAGTATGCTTCATTAGGGCATCCTTACCTGTAAATGTGAACTGTTGTGTTTGCGCCACTATCTCTACAGTAGCCCAGAAAGGAAAAACCAAGCACTGGCTCTAGTGGACCTTTGATCTAAAGGGCCTTTGCTCTAGAAAGGGCATTTGATCTAAAGAGGGTCTTTGCTGTAGTGGGTGCCTTTGCTTTAGAGAGAGTCTTTGCTATAGAGAGCGCAGTTGATCTAAAGAGGGTCTTTACTTTAGACAGGGTATTTGCTCTAGAGAGGGCGTTTGATCTAGAGAGGGTCTTTGCTCTAGAGAGGGTCTTTGATCTAAATAGGGTCTTTGATCTAGAGAGGGTCTTTGATCTAGAGTGGATATTTTTACCCCACTTGAGTGCCATCGCATCTCACCCTTGGAAGTGGAGTAGTATTCAGGTAGTTGCAATTCAGACAATTCACCACTAGATAATTCTGCTGATAGTTCCCCAGTGATGGGGACATATTCTCCATTTGTTTGCATTCATGTGTCACCCATAATATCTGTTGAACTTGTATTGAGTGAGATAAGATCCTGACAATATCAACTACAGAACAGCATCAGCTTTGAGTCCCAATCACTGGCATAACATGGTATTAATGAAATATAGAGCTTTCATTTATTAGCAACTGTAACAGTGAGTAAGAGGTCACCTAGAGGTCATCTAGAGGTCATCACAGCATGTGTGCCCATACAGGAAAGGGAGACAATCTGAACACACAAAACAATGTAAAGGCTTCCAGGATCTTGCAAGGGCTTGTTGTGATTGTTGCGGCCACAAGGAACTGCTTTTATTTATCTCAACATCACCACAATTTGAACTGCATTTATTGAGAATTCCTGCAGAAAATCCAATCAGTGGGGATGGATAATGGAGAGGACTCCATAACCGTGGTAATAAAAAAAGGTTCAGTCCGCAATTGTGGTAAATCCTTGAGATTGTGAAACTGTAGAGTTGTGAAATCCTGGAGGGGCCAAAAAACACCAACTGTACAGAGGACGCTGCATTCCATTACATATGGGGGAGCGGGGGGGTCAGATGGAGTGGGGGGGGGGGCAGATGGAGTGGGGGGGGCAGATGGAGTGGGGGGGGGCACTGGGGGTGCAGGTCAGGAATTCTGCTAGAGGTGATTGTGCGGGTGTGCCCCCTCCCCAATCCCAAATAAATATTGAACACTGACACATACAACAGCCAGTAATTCAACAGCTACCACATAAATATAGCATGCACAAACAACATAACCTCCCAGTATTCTGGTTAACATTTAATACTTCGCCCCATTGCATGGGAGCACACACACACACTCATACCAACCCAAGCCCTCAACTACACAACTCACACACCAACACCAGCATGATGGGATATCATAACTGTAGCTTTGTGATGAATCCCTGTGATGAGGTTCAGTTGGACTTCCTCCTCCCACCTCTTCTCTGACAAACATGTCAATCACTGCAGTCCACGGCATAAATGCTCATAGACCTCTCCAGAATAAGTCCTGCCTCCTAACTTCCGTATCCATCCAACCTTCGGTCGTCAAATGTCTATGGGAAATAACATGGCGTTTTGAAAGATCGTACCTGTCAAACTCTGTAGGTGACAAAGTAGAAAAAGCTGCTGGGCAGATTGGCCTACACACTTCTGCCATCTAGTTTCCACTGGATTTTTTGATTGTCAGTGCCGTTTAAGTAGTATATTATAGACTATACTACTTGAAACGGCACCGACAATCAAAAAACCCAGTGGAAACTAGATGGCAGAAGTGTGTAGGCCAATCTGCCCACCAGCTTTTTCTACTTCGCTACCTAGAGATGTTTTACCGGTATGATATTTCGAAACGCCATGTTATTTCCCATAGACAATCCACGCCCGGAAGTTGGATGGATACGGAAGTTACGGAGGCGGGACTTATTCTGGAGAGGTCTATTGCAGTCCACGGCTTTCAAATGTGCCTGTGCGCTATAGACCAATCACTGCCTGTTTTGGAATGATTTATGGGTAATGTAGTATTTATTTTTCCTTCAGGAATAAATGCTCAGTTCTGATATAATGAACAACAGGCTGAATCTGTTTAGAAACAGGCTACTGGCCTACCACTGCACACACACGATTTATAGTTTCCAAAGTCGCAGTGTTGCTCTTTCCAGGAGGCCTTGAGGAGTGACTAAACTAGTCTAAATTGAGGAGTGACTAAACTAGTCTAAATTGAGGAGTGACTAAACTAGGAGTGACTAAACTAGTCTAAATTGAGGAGTGACTAAAATAGTCTAAATTTAGGAGGGACTAAACTAGTCTAAATTGAGGAGTGACTAAACTAGTTTAAATAGAGGAGTGACTAAACTAGTCTAAATTGAGGAGTGACTAAACTAGTTTAAATAGAGGAGTGACTAAACTAAACTAGTCTAAATTTAGGAGGGACTAAACTAGTCTAAATTGAGGAGTGACTAAACTAGTCCAAATTGAGGAGTGACTAAACTAGTCTAAATTGGGCCCTAATGGTTTTACAACTCACACTTTTACATAGGTTTCCAGGTGAAAGTAAAGGTAACAGCCCTGTCTGTGGATAATTACATCTGATGACTAGACCACTACACATATAGGAGCAATAACAGCCCTGTCTGTGGATAACGACATCTGATGACTACTACACATATCAATATCTTAGCATAGCAATATCTTCCTAATAAAGATGCACTTCAGAATAGGCCCAGACATCGGCAACAGTGCACAAAAGCAAAGGATGACATTAGAAAAGACAGAAGCCTTTGGGACATACCAGACCTCTGTACGAGAGGCACTAAAAGGCTTAGTGGAGAGAATCTATTGTATGGTGTTTCACATGCTGATTGGCAGATGACCACTCATGCACAGGTTTAGTGTTGGGCACGAGCGTCCTTGAGCGTCCATATTGGTCCATATCGGTCATTTGCCCTGAAATCTTCGTGTCGAAATCTTCAATTGATCTGCATTCCATAAACAATGGATTGGATTGTGTGGCGGAGACAGCAATAGAAGCGGAAGGTATTGACTAGGTGGTGGCACAAGACGTCTGTGCTGGTGTGTGGGGTTGTACTGATAGGAGAACGATGGAAGCTAAGGAACTGAATGTCATGTAAGGCCTGGGATATGCTCTGCTTACAGGGTTCCACAGTGTGGTTTTTCAGAGCAGAGAGGGTTTGAAGTGGCGTTCTGGAGCAGTGTTCTGACATGATGTTCCGGAGCAGTGTTCTGACATGATGTTCCGGAGCAGTGTTCTGACATGATGTTCCGGAGCAGGAGCTGTGTTCTGACATGATGTTCCGGAGCAGTGTTCTGACATGATGTTCCGGAGCAGTGTTCTGACATGATGTTCCGGAGCAGTGTTCTGACATGATGTTCCGGAGCAGGAGCTGTGTTCTGACATGATGTTCTGGAGCAGTGTTCTGACATGATGTTCCGGAGCAGGAGCTGTGTTCTGACATGATGTTCTGGAGCAGTGTTCTGACATGATGTTCCGGAGCAGTGTTCTGAGTCACCGTGCTCTCCTTCTCTTACCCATGTCTGCTTCCCTTTACTTTCCCCACTTATTCACTCCACAAGACTTTATACAAAACACCATGAACATGAGATTTCTTACAACAGTGATAAAAACAAGAACAATATTTGACCATATGACACTTATACACAAACAGCCTCTACTGTGGTAGAAAGAATCTCACCAAATGCTACTATATACAGCCGACAATAAATACTGAGCATGAGAGTGTTGAGTGGACTTCTATGTTGTTTGTTTGTTTGTTTGTTTAGGCTTGATGGGTAACTGGAGTCTTTCTCAGTTGAAGTTCTCATGACTCCTCTGCCTCCGCCCCTCCAGAGTTATGATGTGGGTGGGGACTCCGCCCCTCCAGAGTTATGATGTGGGTGGGGACTCCGCCCCTCCAGAGTTATGATGTGGGTGGTGATGGTGTGACTCCTCCCTGTGTGGGTGTGTGTGGTGGTGAGGCCCCTCCCCCCCATGATGTCGGCGACTCCTGGGTTTCCTCTGCTCTCCCAGCTCCTCCCTGGCTCCGCCCAGCTGCGGGTCTCCTAGCGACCAGTAGTCCTGGCAGTACTGGTTGATGAGGCCGATCTCGGGCTGGCTCAGGATGGTCAGCAGATCGCGGTACTGTCCTGCCAGGGGTTGCAGGGGGGGTGCAGTCTGGCCACTCTCCACCAGAGCGGCGCTCACCGCCCCACTGCCCAGCACCACCAGTTGCAGCCGCGCCAGCACGTGCTTGAAGTTGTTCTCGGTGGCGCTGCACACATAGAGCCCTGCGTCCGCCAGGTGCAGCGAGCGCAACAGCAAACCCTGATCCAGCCTCAGAACTCGCCCGTCGGACCGCACCTGGGGGGGGGGGGAGAGGAAGAGTGTTGTTACTATAATGATGTCATAGTAACGTAGTGGTGCTGGTTGCACAAGTTTGTTTTTGTTGCCCTTTGCGAAGCCTGGGCTGTCTACAGAGTGTTGTTACTATAGTGATGCGGAGCCTGAGCTGTCTACAGAGTGTTGTTACTATAGTGATGCGGAGCCTGGGCTGTCTACAGAGTGTTGTTACTATAGTGATGCGGAGCCTGGGCTGTCTACAGAGTGTTGTTACTATAGCGATGCGGAGCCTGGGCTGTCTACAGAGTGTTGTTACTATAGCGATGCGGAGCCTGGGCTGTCTACAGAGTGTTGTTACTATAGCGATGCGGAGCCTGGCTGTCTACAGAGTGTTGTTACTATAGCGATGCGGAGCCTGGGCTGTCTACAGATCCGCGTTTTTTACAGTGTGTTCAGGCAGCAGGCAGCTAGCGCATAGTGAGGAGATGTTTGCTGTATGTGACAAAAAATGTTTTAGCCTAAAAAACACCTTTAATGTGATTAATGAGTCTGTCAGCCAACTATCTAACATTAGCACATTAACTTACGTCAGCTAGCATAACAAAGATCTCTTCAGAAAACCTATAAGTGGACTTCCGCTTGGGCCATGCGGAGATAGGCTGCGTGTAGGCCAGGGCTTAGAGTGTGTGGGTGTGGTCGTAGCTTAGGTAGGATGGGTTTGTGAAGCTGTACTGCTGAGGGCCTCAGATATTGGAACACTTTGGATGGGTGTGGCTTAAGACAAATGGAATGATTGAAGGCGTGGCAGGGCTCTACACTAACATTTTTTTTCCAGGAGCACTTGTGTGCCCAAGTTAAAAAATTTGGGCGCACAGTCAGTTCTGTACTTAACTTACACATAATCTAGCATTACACTGCAGCTAACAGTTAAACATGCCAGTGCACCAATTGCGAATATTAAGAATGACTGACAACATTTAGGCTACAGGACACAGGATTTTAAAGATCAGTGCCTATTTTATTTTCAGTCTGTTCTATTTTCCTACATTTTGTTAATGTAAAATAATATAATACATTGCCATATTTGCATTTAGCCTATATCAAGTATCCTGCCAAATGTAGGCTAATTTATTTATTTGTGAATCCATCTGTAGCTAATCCAAATAGGTGACCTCTGACTGCACACTGCCTAATACTACTACTAAAACAGTCAATTTTTATTTGAAATGTCTGCATTGATGGGGGCAGTAGGCAAACGTTAGACCTACTTTCGTTTTGCACTTCAGCTTGTATTCGGTGTAAACAAACAAGCATGCGTGGAAGCCTGGAGTTGTCAGTAGCGTTCTACCTTTGAATAAAATGGGAGTATTACGGGAGGCTACTTTTGTGCCTGTTCGCTACAGCTATATTTTGCATATTGCAGCCAATACGTCAACTGGGTTAAAAGGCATGTTAGGTTACCTTACCTTCTCTCACTGCATTCTCAGAATCTCATCCTGTTCCTCCTATATCCGATGACTTCGGTGGATAGAAGAACTAATTTCTTCAATCTTTGCATCTTGGCTGGCTAGTCTAACTTTCCGCTTTTTCTGCGCGCTCTTGGATTTGATGGAAGCGACTACTAGCGAGTCACAACGCAAAACTGCTAACGTTGATGGGAGGTGTAGTTTTTATGCTGCATTCGCGACGTGATTCTATGGTTTGCACCAGTAATGTTTCTCGATGTTGCGCTGTATTTTGTAGACAAACATTGACATGGTTAGAAGTCATTCGCACCAGTGCGCCTAAATATTTTTTTGCACTCGCACGCCATCATTTTTACTCGCATGTGCAAGTGAAATGGGCGCACTGTAGAGCCCTGGTGTAGGCTGAGCTCCCAGCTTAACTTTTCATCTAAACCTTTAAAAACGCAATTTTCGGCATTTAGACTTATAATTAAAAGACTCGGGTTGAATATATCACTATTCTATCGAAAGGTTACTGAAACTTCAACATGAGTAAGCCAAGGACTGCTTCTACAGCACATTCATCAACACGAACTAGCGTTGCTGGCAAGCTAGCTAATATGGCGAATGCAGCTACTGAAACGACTTCAGCCTCAGACGGTGTATCCATGAGCCAGCTTGTGACCGAGCTGGATAAGCAACGAGCTTCATTGAGGGAAGACATTTCTGCTTTAATCCAGGAATCTGTTGCCACACTACAATCTTCTGTGAATGTACTCACAGAGACCGTCAATAGTTTTCAGGCACGATTGAACGCTACAGTGGGTCCCCGTTAAAAATTGACACTTCATTCACGATCATGGTGAATGGTGAAATGTAAGTACAACTGCAGCCGCTTGGGGGCAGCATAGTCCGCTGTGGCGTTCCACGGTCGAACCGGACGGCGCATTCGACAGCAAGGGCTGTGATTGGCCGAGTTTTCAGTGCGTTTCTCTGTGTTTTTAGCAGCCCCTGTAACATGCTAGTCCACTGTAGCCTATAAGCTTTGTACATAATGTTAAACATAGTTTTGGATTCAGTGGCAAGATGTCTTGATTGTACAGTGCCTGTCTCTCAGTAATGTTTTAAAATGAGAGCTTCGTCAGCTGGCAGTAGGCTACTTTCTCGGCAGTCATGTGAAGTTTGCTTGCTAACAGAACATAAATATGCTGCCCAGAAACCTCGTGAATAGTTCTGATTTGTTTTACTACACTAACGATGTTAGATATTTTAGAAATATTTAGCCAAAGCCAAAAAGTGTTAGAGAAGGAGAGACGCCGGTGCAGCTCAGTCTTCTTAATTGTCTTTATTCTTTAGTAGGCTAAAAGGTGCAGAACATTATTAAACTTTGACTAACGTTTCGATGTTCGTTAGTCAAAAACATCGACACATCGAAACATTAGTCAAAGTTTAATAATATTCTGCACCTTTTACTAAAGAATAAAGAAAATGAAGAAGACATCTGAGCTGCACCGGCGTCTCTCCTTCTCTCTAAAATATCTGTCCTGGCCTGGTTGCACCGGATTGTGGCCAAACGACAGAAGCGCGGAGAACCCTCCTTTGTCTACCAAAAAGTGTTACTTTGTGCCCCGCGCTCCTAACCTGACCCTAGCCAGATGAATGTCGTTCCGCTTAGCTTCGCCTAGCTTCACTCACATCCATCTGGGACCTCTTCCATTGAGAGTGATTTCTGCAACCGATTTTATGGTACAGCCAATCAGGACGCAGGGCGGGAGTTTCATAGATGTGACATAGCGTAGAAGCGACTGTGAGACTGTTATTAGCGTCACGGGTTGGCTTCGATGTGAGTGGTTGAAGTAGCACGTCAATAGATGACGGACAAGCGGCTTATTCAATCATATGCAAGCATTTTTTGATTAGGCCCAGCCTTCTGAAGCAACACTTCAATGGATCGGTTCCAGATGGATGAGTGGAGCTAGGCGGAGCGAAATTCATCTGGCTAGGGTCAGGTTACCGCGCTCCCCCACTGCTTGTGAAAGAAGGGGGTGGGGGAGGGGGGCTTAACGTGAAAAAGCTTAATGTCCCAAAACGGCAACAAGTCATAATGGTAGGCTACAGGAAGTGGGGGGAGGGTATGGGATGACCAGAGCCGTCTTTGCTGTGCTATTCAGAAAGCATCTTCTATTGTCTTTCCAGGCGCACACAGCTCGTTACCATATAGCCTATCGAATGCCTTAACAGATAGGCTCTGCTCTTGGGTTTGGCCTCACAGCGAACTCAACCCTCTTGTTGCTTGCAGTTTGTTAAATAAAGCGATGCAGATTACATTATTTATTTCTGATTAATTGCGTCTTTTGATGTCTTTTGCAACATCTGCTTGTTAGGCTGGGCTACTGTCAATGTCCTGTACAGGTAAATGTTCAACAATTGCTGGTGTAGGCCTACAGGCTATAATCAATTAGGGACTGTTCGTTATTTATTTAAGGGGCTACCGGAGGAGTTTTGGGAGCGTTAGTCAAAAAAGACGTGACCCTCCCTCGTCAGCAAGAAAATTTTCTATGACCCTCCAAAGTGATTGAGAAAAAATGCATGACCCTCCCCAGTCCCAAGAATTTATTGATGCCTTCTGTAGGCTACTAAGTCAATTTGGGAGCTTGCATACGACACCTTCCTTCGTTTGCACAATTTCACAAATAATCACCGGGACCGAAACAAACCTGTCAACTTTTCCCGGGTTTATCGCGTATTTTAACTTTTTCCTCGCTGTCTTAGGAGGAGCTGCAGGGCCGTCGCAAGGGGGTGCAAGGCCCTGTGCGAAATTGACAGATGGTGCTAGGCCCTGTTCGAACTTGACAGATGCATGAACTTACGTGCATGAAATCATGCGATAGCTTACTTTACACATAGCCAAGGCTACCGTCGGTGCATTTTAGTAGCCTAGTCTAATAAGCTACACCAGCTTGTCTTTAAGAGGGGAAATTGTATAGCCTATAACATTAGCTGAGTCACATATTTGGCCATATGGTGTTTATCATAGGCTACATCACGAAACCAAATAGTGTAACAAAGGCGAACACTTTAACAGGGGAAATTAATTGGGCATGAATCATTGTGCTGAACGGTATTTGTCAATGAGCAGAAACACACACAACATTCAAACTGTTGATAAGATGTGCACTATGGAAACTGGTCTGTAGGCTAACATTGGACAAATAAATGACACTGACTCTGTGACTCTGACCACTGACATATCCTGACTCTGAAAAAACATTGTCTTGCTTTGCTGCAAACTCAGCAATGAAATCATAGGCCAGTTTACAGGTAGCATAACGTCTTTTTCAATTCATAGAAGAGAGAGCCCAGTCTTTCCTGTGATATTGAGGTGCACAAATAGTTTTTAATAGCCTGTTCAACTTCGAAAAGCTTCACCCGATGCCAGTCACTGATCGCAATTTTAAAATTTCAGGAAGCTTCGTTCAATCTTTTTAAGTTTGTGAAGTTTTAAGTGCAGTAGGCCCCTATCTGCCCCCTTTGGAATTATATCTCGAGCCTATTATAAGGTGCGTTATGTTCTGGGATTCGGACGTGCTCAAAAAGAAAATAAAAAACACTTTTTTTATAGATGGTTATGAGGAGCAATATGAGTCTGTGTCATTCAGACTCAACCGTCTTGTTGCTTTGATATCTTTTTCATTGTCGTTTGAACGTCGGCAAGCAGGCATGTTGCGGTTGCAATTTAAGTGAAATGTCTACAGTAGGCCTACAACATGCAACATGCTCGTTAGGCTGGGCTACTGTCTTGTACAGGTAAATGTTCAACAATTGCTGGTGTGCATGCTATAATTAAGTAGCTAAATCATTTGTCCAAAAAATCGTACTACATTCAAACGCAAAAGGTGCTTTGATATCTTTTTCGTTTGAACGTTGGCAAGCAGGCATGCTGCGGTTGCAATGAATGAGGATAATTGGTTTTATCTGTGGATTTATTTTTTGCATTATTTTGAATATGACTCGCTCCAGTCTCAACAGCACGTCTACTTTTTCCACACGCATCTAAGTTCTAACACACACATCCCCTCTCGCTTTCTCTCTTTCCATCCCTGCGCACAGTGCTTTCTTAAAGGAGCTACACCATTTCACAACAATTGCATCTACATTTTCATATTAGAATGTTTTGTATGTTTAAGTGTAAGCTTAAACTACCGTGATCAATTTAAGTTCCCGTGCCCCCGCTGAAAGTCTCATGTGCTATCGTTACACTATCACATCTATAAGTAACCGTGACAAATAGGGTATACGATATATAAACTCACACTATTGTATTCTCATATATGTTTGGTAATGGCTCACTGCGTCATGGAAGCAGTTAAGTCAAGTCGCATCAAAAATAGTAGTGGCAGAACTCCCAAGTGACACCTTGTGGTTGTTTGTGTCAACTGCAGTTTGTGCCATTTCTGCTGAGAAAATGGGGTGCGTGATTCATGAAGGGACCCGTCCAAACTTAACTGGGACCCACTGTAGCCTACACTACACTGATCTGCATTACCCATAACCTACACTACACATAGCCTACACTACACTGATCTGCATTACACATAACCTACACTACACATAGCCTACACTACACTGATCTGCATTACCCATAACCTACACTACACAGCCTACACTACACTGATCTGCATTACCCATAACCTACACTACACATAGCCTACACTACACATAGCCTACACTACACATAGCCTACACTACACTGATCTGCATTACACATAACCTACACTACACATAGCCTACACTACACTGATCTGCATTACACATAACCTACACTACACATAGCCTACACTACACTGATCTGCATTACACATAACCTACACTACACATAGCCTACACTACACATAGCCTACACTACACTGATCTGCATTACCCATAACCTACACTACACATAGCCTACACTACACATAGCCTACACTACACATAGCCTACACTACACTGATCTGCATTACCCACTGTATATGAGCGGCCCCTCCTCCAGTGGCACGGCTCTGACCAACTCTCATGTGTGCAGGGGACGTGCAGTAGACTAATAATAACTCTCATGTGTGCAGGGGACGTGTAGTAGACTAATAATAACTCTCATGTGTGCAGGGGACGTGTAGTAGACTAATAATAACTCTCATGTGTGCAGAGGAGACGTGCAGTAGGCTAATAATAACTCTCATGTGTGCAGGGGAGACGTGCAGTAGGCTAATAATAACTCTCATGTGTGCAGGGGACGTGTAGTAGACTAATAATAACTCTCATGTGTGCAGGGGACGTGCAGTAGACTAATAATAACTCTCATGTGTGCAGACGAGACGTGTAGTGGACTAATAATAACTCTCATGTGTGCAGGGGACGTGTAGTAGACTAATAATAACTCTCGTGTGTGCAGGGGACGTGCAGTAGACTAATAATAACTCTCATGTGTGCAGACGAGACGTGTAGTGGACTAATAATAACTCTCATGTGTGCAGGGGACGTGTAGTAGACTAATAATAACTCTCATGTGTGCAGGGGACGTGTAGTAGGCTAATAATAACTCTCATATGTGCAGGGGAGACGTGTAGTAGACTAATAATAACTCTCATGTGTGCAGGGGACGTGTAGTAGACTAATAATAACTCTCATGTGTGCAGGGGAGACGTGCAGTAGGCTAATAATAACTCTCATGTGTGCAGACGAGACGTGTAGTAGACTAATAATAACTCTCATGTGTGCAGGGGACGTGTAGTAGGCTAATAATAACTCTCATGTGTGCAGGGGACGTGCAGTAGGCTAATAATAACTCTCATGTGTGCAGGGGACGTGTAGTAGGCTAATAATAACTCTCATGTGTGCAGGGGGGACGTGTAGTAGACTAATAATAACTCTCATGTGTGCAGACGAGACGTGTAGTGGACTAATAATAACTCTCTTGTGTGCAGGGGACGTGTAGTAGACTAATAATAACTCTCATGTGTGCAGACGAGACGTGTAGTGGACTAATAATAACTCTCATGTGTGCAGGGGACGTGTAGTAGACTAATAATAACTCTCATGTGTGCAGGGGACGTGTAGTAGGCTAATAATAACTCTCATATGTGCAGGGGAGACGTGTAGTAGACTAATAATAACTCTCATGTGTGCAGGG
Organism: Alosa pseudoharengus; assembly: GCF_046254945.1. Lineage (NCBI taxonomy): Eukaryota > Metazoa > Chordata > Actinopteri > Clupeiformes > Clupeidae > Alosa > Alosa pseudoharengus. The sequence goes on from NW_027468837.1 coordinate 43,093,312, forward strand.
GACGTGTAGTAGACTAATAATAACTCTCATGTGTGCAGGGGAGACGTGTAGTGGGCTAATAATAACTCTCATGTGTGCAGGGGAGACGTGCAGTGGGCTAATAATAACTCTCATGTGTGCAGGGGAGACGTGCAGTGGGCTAATAATAACTCTCATGTGTGCAGGGGAGACGTGTAGTGGGCTAATAATAACTCTCATGTGTGCAGGGGAGACGTGTAGTGGGCTAATAATAACTCTCATGTGTGTAGTGGGCTAATAATAACTCTCATGTGTGCAGGGGAGACGTGTAGTAGACTAATAATAACTCTCCTGTGTGCAGGGGAGACGTGCAGTAGGCTAATAATAACTCTCATGTGTGCAGGGGAGACGTGTAGTAGGCTAATAATAACTCTCATGTGTGCAGGGGACGTGTAGTAGGCTAATAATAACTCTCATGTGTGCAGGGGAGACGTGCAGTAGACTAATAATAACTCTCATGTGTGCAGGGGACGTGTAGTAGACTAATAATAAATCTCGTGTGTGCAGGGGACGTGCAGTAGACTAATAATAACTCTCGTGTGTGCAGGGGACGTGTAGTAGACTAATAATAACTCTCGTGTGTGCAGGGGACGTGCAGTAGACTAATAATAACTCTCGTGTGTGCAGGGGACGTGCAGTAGACTAATAATAACTCTCGTGTGTGCAGGGGACGTGTAGTAGACTAATAATAACTCTCATGTGTGCAGGGGACGTGCAGTAGACTAATAATAACTCTCATGTGTGCAGGGGACGTGCAGTAGACTAATAATAACTCTCATGTGTGCAGGGGACGTGTAGTAGACTAATAATAACTCTCATGTGTGCAGGGGACGTGCAGTAGACTAATAATAACTCTCATGTGTGCAGGGGAGACGTGCAGTAGACTAATAATAACTCTCATGTGTGCAGACGAGACGTGTAGTGGGCTAATAATAACTCTCATGTGTGCAGGGGAGACGTGCAGTAGACTAATAATAACTCTCATGTGTGCAGGGGACGTGTAGTAGACTAATAATAACTCTCATGTGTGCAGGGGAGACGTGCAGTAGGCTTATAATAACTCTCATGTGTGCAGGGGAGACGTGCAGTAGGCTAATAATACAGGCATGCAAACTGGTCAGGGGTGAAAAAGGTGAGAAGGGCACGCGAAGTGACAATAGTGCATAGCTTCCACGGAGTATGAAATGGCCCAAAACCAGAGATTTACAAAGAAAACAAACTATAAAATCACTAAAAAAATTGTTGTGGCCAAAAATATCATATGTATGATAAAAATAAGTGAATATACAAAAAGTGTCTTCTTCTCCTATTTCTCCTTAAGTGTGAAGGGGCCCACTTGGACTGTTTGGCAGCATGCTTCAGCATGGCCCTCCTCTCCTCCTAAGCAATCTACATGAGTTTTCTTTCTTTCTTTTTTCTCTGTGCCTGAAGTTCAGACATTTCTGAAGATTTCAGGCCTATTGGACATGAAGACATAGTAGGCATAGTATTAGAATAAAGATGATAAGTTTGAATATTTGTTGAACCAAACCAGGTGAAACTTGCTTGAGACACACACTATTTCAGACTAACATTATATAAAATAGGGTAGACTAGACTAATTTGTAAAATCGATTTGAAATGTTTTAACTTCCTATGGAATGTGCATTTTTGTGTCTAGACCAGGTCTTGTGAAGCCGTGTGCAAAAGTAGATAAAAAAAAAAAAAAATGAGTCATTTAGACCATTATTTGCTAAGGTATGCTCATGTGTTTTGTAAAATGCCCAATGGAAACTCCCCATAGGACTTTTGGTTACCCAAAATGCATACTGACAATAAAAGCCTTACTGTGTGGTTTCTGGACTATTTAGATTGTTTGTCAGAGGTTCTGATGGAATGACTACACTATGGAATAATTACAGAAATGTCTTTGCATTTTCTTTGTTGGTTCAATGGGTGTGGATAAGATGGATTATACATCTGCACAACAAATATTGGATAAAACAATGGATAAAAATATGGATTCCTGTGACTATTTCAATACCCAATTTGCTGCATCTATCTTATTGATACACACTGCAGCTAGAAGGTAGGGAAGCACCGGAGGGGGAGGAGGGCAATTTGATACAATTTAATTGAGACATAGTAAAATTAATCTGACAATGTAAAGCACTATACAGATTGTACATGAAAAAGGTTGTCATATATGGATTCCCAAGTGTCCAAGCTTTCAAATGGTGTATAACATTACTATGCTACATAGCAATATGGTGCAATTGATTTATAATGTTGGGGGAGAGGGGGGTGGGTGTGTTGTGGAGGGCACACTGTTTCATAACAAGTGTTATCCTGCAGCCTAGGTTACTTACAGATTGTGGCATTGTGCTAGTTAGTTTGTTTAACCAACCAATAAAGTTGTGTTGTGTGAATAGTGTTCACACTACATGTTAAACTGTAGCCTACCCTATAGGCACAGGCTACTTCAGATCAGGTCACCTTTTGCCGATCTAGACCAAGTACAGCACGTAACCTATTCATCAAATTAACTCGTTGTGTCTCTATTTCTGTCTCATATCGCTAACGTTAACAACATTAAAACAAAACCGCCAATGCTACGTTGCTACACTAATCTCAACGTCTTTTGCTAACAGAAGCTGAAAGTTTCAACTAGCCCACCTGTGACATCTCTAGGCACCTCTCCTCGCCGTGCTCACATTCCAGCTGACATTTCAGAAGTATCTAGGCCTATCTGCGCTCACAAAAGGAGGCTATACCTGCGCGAGCGTTATGTTCACGTTGCCTCTGCAGCAACAAGCTTCCACTGATGTTTAGTAAACGCACATAGCCTAACATTCGTTGCTGAAATTTTTAATGGCGCTCTGGCAACACCAAGATGTGTTTGCGTCTGCACAATAGTAAACTCAGCTCACGTTGACCCCCCCCCCCCCAAATATTTTCTCATCGGTTCTGCACAAACGACGTAAGTCAATCATTTTGGATTCAAAACGGCGAATTTCGCCGAAAGGTGAGGAGTTTGCATGCCTGTAATAACTCTCATGTGTGCAGGGGAGACGTGCAGTAGGCTAATAATAACTCTCATGTGTGCAGGGGAGACGTGTAGTAGACTAATAATAACTAATTTTACTGAAAGATAATAGCCCTAGATCTCAAAAGCCCTTGAAAATAAAATATTACAATGTGTGTTGGGTCTTCCTCACATGGAAGATCTAATGTTCCATTTCAGTGAGCAAATAGCGCTGTTGAGAGAAACTAGAGGAGCGTTCAAATTCAGCAGAGACAGGAGAGAAAGTGCGCGTTTATAGGGCTTGTCAATGTTATGTGGAGGCCTAGAAGCTATCTTGCATAGCTCGGGTACGCTACGCTATGTGTAGAAATTAAATATTCCGTAATATTTCAGTCAATATTAGGGCGTTTTCACACCTGAAAGTCCGGACCAAGGTCCGAAACAACGTTCGTGTTTAGTTACATTGGATACATTTGATCCAGTTAGTTAATGGTTTCACATAGCAATGTTTCTAGTGCACTTAAGAACTTTGCATGATGTCCCTGCATCCTGTCGTTACCACCTACCCTGCGTCTCCCTTTGATTGGTTTGTTTACACGCATGCGTCTGACGTTGACATGTTGTCAGTTCAGTGGGGTTTCCCCGCTTTTTCTCCACCTACCTACAGTGGGCATCACTTTCAAATGGCCACTTCAGTCGCGCATTACGAGGCGTGAAGCTGCGTGAAGCTTTAGTACCACTTTCAGCCACTGTGCGTCGCTCTGCCACTGTACATCGCTCTGTCAGTAGCCTGACTGCCGCCCCTTCTGAAAAAGCAGGAGGCTACCAAACATAATTGATACCGAGAGGAATCCCAGCCTACGAATTTAATAACAAAATAAATCATGCATAATTAAACATTACCTCGATTAAGGCTACTTGGGTATGGCTTAAGGCTTGACTACACGGTGGTAGCGAAAATCGAAATCTGCTGTTATTGTCAGTGTTGGGGGCAATGCAACTACGCAAATCAAAACAGTGTATTAATTTGCCCTACTTCTTGACTGTAGTCAATTGACTGCTTGACATGTCATTTTTATTTTTCTGTACAATAAACAAATACATCTGCTTTATGCCGCAGAATTACATTCTTGGCTGACTGCAGACGCGCCACTTCCCTCCCGATATTCGATTAAGATAGTAGCCTATACAAAAAGCATACCATCATAAACATTTGTTAAAACGAATAGCTATTTGCAATTTGACAAAACACTGGTCCTCATTTTGCGAATGCGAGGACGATATGAGCCTGTTGCATTTAGTTAGATGTCCGAGTCACGCATGTTTGAAAACCAATGGCTCGTAATCACAATAATTTAACACACGACAGTTGGATAGCCTACTTCATCATGTCCCCATGCCTACATTTTTGTGAATACATAGAGATCGTTAAAAACAATAAAGTAGCCTATGTCTCTCCGTTTGGGACATCGAAAACTTATATTTTTAATAGGGTAGACTACCGTCGGAGATGCTGACTGGCAAAGGCCTCGGGATAACACGTTATCTCCACTATCATCAGTCATGCCCCTTGATCAAAGTGGGGAATTAAATAAAAGTTTGAGAACCACTGGCTTAACAAGTTTCCTGCAGTCCAGGGGCCGTATTCACAAAGAATTTTAAGGCTAAAAGTAGCTCCTAAGTGGCGAATTTAGGAGCAACTCCTAAAAATAATGGGCGTGTCACTCCTAACTTTAGGACTCCTAATTTTTTTCACTAAAAGTAATTCACAAAGCATTTTAGACCTAAAAGTAGCACCTAAGTCTGGGACAGCTTAAAAGAAGTCGAGAGGACTCCTAACTCACTAAGACCTATTCACAAACAGCTTTTTGTGGCATTTCACGTTGCGATGTTTTGAAATGGGTATGCGGCAACAGGAGCTTCCAATCGCGAGGGAACAATTTTGCATTGTAGGCATAAAAGGGAATCTCGACTTCTTTTAAGCTGTCCCAGACTTTTAGGTGCAACTTTTAGGTCTAAAATGCTTCGTGAATTACTTTTTGTGAAAAAAATTAGGAGTCCTAAAGTTAGGAGTGACACGCCCATTATTTTTAGGAGTTGCTCCTAAATTCGCCAGTTAGGAGCTACTTTTAGCCTTAAAATTCTTTGTGAATAGGCCCCTACGGCCCCTGAATAAAAAGGCCTAGCCTAAATGAATCAAGAATAAGGCAAAACAAATAGCCTAGTAGCCTAATGAAACATACGGATTGATGTAGTATCTTTGTAACATTATTAAATTATTCTGTTACTATTCCTATGTTTGCAAAAGAGAACATTTTAATTTGATTCACAATAATGTACACATTTAATTTACATTTTGACAATGATTAGCCTAGTTTTGGTTGTTGTTGGTGGCGTTATTGCATGTTAGTTATGCCTACAATGCAAAATTGCTTCCTCACGATTGAAAGCTCCTGTAGCTGCATAGGATTTCAAAACACGGCAAAATACCGCAGGTTTGTGAATAGGTCTGTGAGTTCTTTTAAGCTGTCAGAGGTGGGAAGGTGTGATTTGTTGGGGCAGGGCCGGATTAACTGGTCACAAATGTCTGATGGCCCCCCTTCCCCCCCAGCCAACGTGAATCGGGTGGTCAGTTAATAGGCTGAAGATTTTTCCTGCCATCTAAGGCAGCGGTCCCCAACCACCGGGCCGCGGCCCGTACATTCCTAACCGGGCGTAGCCTACGACATGAGTTTAAAAAAAATGCATGCAAACTAAACTCAATTTGTCACGTTTTTACATGGCATAGGCCTATATGCAGTTGTTTGATTGCACGCATGTTTGCATTTTGCAAGGTCTATTTTCTTACGTCTGTCCCGCCTCAGGTCAGCTCACTGCACTTGATCAGTTCTTGGCGAACGGTAGTGTCACACGAAGTTAGCTAAACTGCTAGAACTGCTATGTGGCATATTCGGGTTGCTTAATGACCTCAACCTGTCACTCCAGGGGAGAATGACAACTGTCTTTAAACTGGCAGATAAAGTCGCTGCATTTAAAGCCAAGCTTGATTTGTGGGGACGAATGGGGACGGGGTGTATTTGATATGTTCCAAACAGTAGGGGTTTTGGGAGAGACTGAGGCAGGGCCCTTTCTTTCGCAGCTGGTGCGCGATCACCTTGTTGCGTTTTCAAATGAGTTTGAGCGTTAGGCTACTTCCCATCCTCCAAAGATCCACGGCAAACCAATGAGTGGGTCCGCAACCCATTTGTCAATATCCCGAATAGTCCTAACATGTCAGCGCAGGAGGAAGAGCAGTTGATCAAAATTGCAAATGACGGTGGTCTCTCTGGCGAGTTTTTGGATCAAAACCAAAGCAGAATATCCCGAGATAGCCGTAAAAGCGCTGAAAACGTTGCTACCATTTCCCACCACGTATCTTTGCGAGGCCGGGTTTTCTACAATGACTGCAACTAAGACCAAATTGCGCAATCGACTGGACATTTCAAACACACTGAGGGGTGTCACTGTCTTGTTGCAGGGAAACAAGCACAGGGCTCCCACTGATTATATTCGTAATGCACGTTTAGTTCCCATGTGTTGTTCCCATATTTTGTTAAGCATGTTCACACTTGATAGATGTAGCTTCAAGTTGTTCAATTTTCATAGTTCATATTGTTCATTTTTCACTTCTTCAAGTTCACGTTTTTCACGTTTTTAAGAGTTCGTTACCTTCACTGTTCATACATAACTGGAGCTAGTTCTTTTCAAGTAATGCATGCACAACACATATGGAACATGGAACCCCCGAACCCCCAATCCCCCCCCCCCCACGGTCCGTGAAAAAAAAATGGGGAATCAAACCGGTCCATGGTACGTAAAAGGTTGGGGACCCCTGATCTAAGGCACGAGCGCATCTGTGAGGCCAAGCCTCACCAAGTAGCTCGTTTGTTTACAACTAACATTCCATTTCATTAAACTGCTTTATAGGCTATGCCGAAATAGTTTTCAATATTAGTGTCGGGTGAATTGAAATGTTCTCAAAGTAGCCTTATGGCTGAAAGCTGCTTGGTATCCCCCCCGTCAAGCAATATAACCATACAAACGCGCTTCCTGCACTCATTGTTTCAAAAGGAGTAATTTCGGCTTTGTCAGAATTGAAGAGCTGTGGACGGCACGGCACGGCATGCCCAATGAAAATAAATTAACGCAACGCAACACAACACAGAACCCGCTTCTCTCACGGCAGTCACTGACAGTAGCCTAGAATAAATGCATGGGGAAAAACACTTCCCCTATTACCGTCGGTCCCGTATTTCCTCCGTCTTGCGTGTATGTGTCACTTATATCCATTTCTATACAAACCAAGACAGCGGACTCCTAAAGAGACGCAACCACCCACACCATAGGTGTATCTAAATTAGCTATGTACCAAAAATGACATTTTGCCGTGACTTAAAGAGCTGTAAACAGTGTTGTAAGGCTGCGTGTACACAACCGCTTGGAGCTCCAGTATAATTTTAATTTCACGACAAGAATTCTCGGTCTAACCGTCCATGTGCCGTTGAAACTGTGTAAATAGGCGACCCATCAGGCCAGCACTATAACTCTGAGCGTGGTAAACAAAATCGGATATTCCAGGCAGTAAATGCTCCCGTTAAGAACCAAACCAGATTTTGTTCAAATCTACACACCTATGGCTACTGAAAAATGTAAGGTTAATTTAGCAAATGTTATTTTGAAGTGTTAAAGAACATCGTTGGTTTTAAGAATTTCTGAACAAAAGTGGTGATAATTGGGGGTGTTACGATACATCTGTCCTTTGTCAAATGTGTTATGTTCCAAGTAGCCTATGCGTAATTCTGCTGCATAAAGTTGTATGTTTATGACATTCAAGCAAGGAAAACGATGATTTGAAGACATCTGTTTCATTGGAAGGGCAAGGGGTAGCAACAGGGCAACACAGAGACAGGCCCGATGGCAGGGTTGTTATGAGAGTATTGTGATGATTTTCACTTTTAATGAAGCTTCACAAACAAGTCAGACATTTGCTTTAAACAACTACAACCTAAATGACTTACATTCTGGCTTGTCATCCTACAAAACACACTCCACCAATAGGGTGGCCATTTCAGCACAGCTACAGAACAACATTGTGGAAACACAAGCATGAACATGAATGCACAATTCCTGCATTAATGCAAAAACACAGTTACACCTCTAATAACTAATATCTACATGAAATAAAACAATAAAACATTGAGACCATTAAACAAAGCACACTGGGTAATAGCAAATTCAACACATGAATTGGTTTCTATGGACTCGTTGCTAAGGAGTTCGAACCAGGAAGCTCAGAGGCTTCCTCAGTCATCACATTGCCCCCACCTATGGAGTCAGCCGTCCCGGGCGACTCCCAAAGTCTACACACAAAGTCCTGCAGGGCTGCTGGAAGTCTCTGCTGGCGCCGCGGCCGCCCAGTTGGCAGTGGTGTGCGTGGCGGAGAGGCAGCAGTTGTCTGAGAAGGCAGAGGAGCAGAGGCCAGAGGGTCTCTTGACGCATTCCTCATTGGACTCGGCGGCTGAGATTGAGTCAGGGGGAATGTAGGGCCGCTGCAGTCTCTTGTCTCACCTGCAGTCACAGCTGGCTCAGCTAAAGGCTGATATGGGGCCAAGCGATCACGGTGGAGGACCACCATGCGACGTCGACGACCATTCATGCGCACCCTGTACACCACATCAGACACATTTTTAAGTACCTCGCATGGCCCTTGCCAGTGACTGCAGAGCTTAGGTGACAGTCCCTTCTTCATAACGGGACAGTGAACCCAGACCTTGTCTCCAACAACAAAGTCTCTCTGGTTGCTGCGGGTGTCATATGCCCGTTTTTGTTTTGCCGCAGCTTCTCCTTGTGCTGTACGAGCAAGCTCATGGACAGTTCTCAGCCTGTCCCGCAACCTGCGTAGATATTCCATGCTGTTGCCTCCCTGGATCTCTGGCTCTGGTGGAGCACCAAACACCAAATCCACAGGTGTCCGTAGCTCCCTGCCAAACATGAGGGCAGCAGGGGTGCAACCTGTTGACTCCTGGACGGCTGTCCTGTACGACCAGAGAACAAGGGGAAGGTGCTGGTCCCAGTCGCGCTGGTGTGTGCTGGTTAGAATTGCAAGCTGGGTGGTGAGGGTGTGATTAAATCGCTCCACGAGTCCATCACTTTGTAGATGCAGAGGGGTGGTGCGGGTCTTTTTCACACCCAACCGGCGACAGACCTCCGCAAACACTTGGGCTTCGAAATTCCGACCTTCATCACTATGCAGTTCTTCTGGGGCACCAAAACGGCAGAACATTTCTTCAACAAGCTTTTCTGCTGTGGTGATGGCACTCTGGTCAGAAACTGCATACGCCTCAGGCCATTTTGTGAAATAGTCCATGGCAACTAGGATGTAAGTGTTCCCACGGTCTGTTGCTGGAAAGGGTCCAAGGAAATCCACACCCACACGTTCCATTGGTGCACCCACTAGGTACTGCTGTAGTGGGGCATGTGGTCGCTGTGTCGGGCCTTTGTGGGCAGTACAAGCATCACAGCAGTGTACATGGAGTTCAACATCCTGTCTACACCCTGCCCAGTAGAACTGCGCTCGTAGCCGCCGGAGAGTCTTTGCCACACCATAGTGTCCTGCCCCCACTGCTCCATGGACCATCCGCAACACCTGAGGGCGGAGTGACCGAGGCACCAGCAGTTGCAGACGTGTGGTCCCCTTGTTTGGTGCCTGCCAGCGCCTGTAGAGCAGTCTGTTATGCATGACAAGAGAGGCCCATTGTGAATAATAGGCCTTCACCTCCTTATCACGCGGCGACACGTCTTGCCATGCTGGTCGCTGTCCGGCTGCCATCCAATCAAGCAGCTGGGCCAAGATGGGGTCCTCCTCTTGTTGCTGCTGCAGCTGATGAGGCTCCAATGTTGGCCACACATCTACCTCCCCCTCACCCTGCAGGGCAGCAACATGTGGAGCTGCCTGGTCACGCTCTTCCTGGCGGCGACAGTAGCGGCATTCTCTGACCTCACATGGTTGGCGAGAGAGGGCATCAGCATTACCATGTTGGCGGCCGGCGCGGTGCTGAATGTCAAAATTGTAATCCTGCAATGCCTCAAGCCATCTTGCCACTTGCCCTTCCGGATCTTTGAAATTAAGGAGCCATGTAAGGGATGCATGGTCTGTGTGGAGGAGAAATTTCTTGCCATAGAGGTAGGGACGGAAGTGACGAAGGGCCTGCACCACTGCCAACAGCTCACGGCGAGTAACACAGTAATTTCTCTCCTGGCGGCTAAGAGAACGACTGAAATATGCGACCACTCGCTCACCATCGTCTCCTGTCTGTGACAGCACTGCACCAATGCCTACGTTACTGGCATCTGTGTCCACAACAAAGGACCACTTCTCGTCAGGGTACGCCAGCACTGGCGCATTAACAAGCGCCCCTCTCAGCTGAGTGAAGGCCTCAGTGCAGCTGTCTGTCCAGTGGAATGGTTGTCCTTTGTCAGTCAGCTGGTAGAGGGGGCTGGCAATGGTGGCAAAGTCCTTGACAAACCGCCGGTAATAGGAGGCTAGTCCCAGGAAGCTTCGCAAGCTTGCTCCATCTTGGGGGACAGGCCAATCGCGGACAGCTGACACCTTGGCAGGATCAGTGGCCACCCCCCTTTCACTGACAACATGTCCCAGAAATGTGGTCTCTCTCTGGAGCAGGCTGCATTTCTTCGGGTTGAGGCGAAGGCCAGCCTGTCGGATAGCAGCAAAAACATCCTGGAGGTTGTCCAGCGCCTGGTCAAAGTCCCCCGCATGGACCAAGAGATCATCCAGGTACACCACACAGCGGTTGCGAGGAATGTCTGCTAGCACTTTCTCCATCAAACGCTCAAAACTCGCTGGAGCATTGCAAAGGCCAAAAGGCATGACCTTGAACTGCCACAACCCATGGCCAATGGTAAATGCAGTCTTGGGCCTTGCATCAGAGGCCAACTCCACCTGCCAGTACCCACAGCGGAGGTCCAGTGAGCTAAACCAAGTAGAGCCGGCAATGTGATCCAGTGCGTCATCAATGCGTGGCAGCGGGTATGAGTCTTTCTTAGTGATGGCATTTAGGCGTCGATAATCCACGCAAAATCTCCATGAGGAGTCCTTTTTCTTAACAAGAACAGCAGGTGCTGCCCAGGGACTGCTCGAAGGCTCAATAATCCCTGCTTCAGCCATCTCCTTGACCTTCTCCTCGGCTGCTTGGTGCTTGGCCATTGCCATTCGATGAGGTCGCAGGCGGATGGGCTGTGCGTCCCCAGTGTCGATGACGTGCTGCACGAGCCCGGTCCGACCACAGTCTTCATCACGTGCTGCAAAGACATCCAAGTGCTGATCGAGGAGGTTCTGCAGCTGCTTCCTTTGACTCATATTAAGCCCCTTGCTGCTTCGCTGGCAAAGATCCCTGACGGCCTTGGCTGTTTCAGGTGAGGGTGCTTTGGTTGACAATGGGGTGGCAGTTGCTGGGGTTGGTATGGCTTTATCTTGATGGCCAGTTGTGTTCTCTGACAGGAGAGCTTGACGTGCTTTCTTCTTTTCACGCCCCCACTGTATGGTGTCTGTGCTGAGACAAAGCGCTGGACTCAGCACATCCACACATGCTTTCCACTGGGACAGTAAGTCCAACCCTACAATGCACATGTCCTGGATTTCTGCTAGCCAAAAGTCATGGGCCACCATTGTGGTCCCTAGGGTCACTTGAAGGGCTTTTCTTCCCTTGATAGCAGCCTTTTCTCCTGTCACTGTCCGCATCTGGACAGTGGTAGATGTCCAACCAGGTGGTGATAGACCCAATGTGCCAGGCAGGACCCCAGGCTTAACAAGAGAAATGGTGGATCCTGTATCCACCAAAGCACGGCAGGGACAGCCATCAAGGAACAAGTCCACATACAGTCCTTGTGTTTGACCCACTCGGCCAACCAGGGAGCATCTACCCCGTAGGGGTGTGGAACACTCGAGTGGCAGTTCCCCTGCTGTGCCACTCAATGCTCGTTTCCCGATGAGTGGGGCTGGCGTTGTCTTGGAGCGGGTGCTGGGCAGACTCGCGCTACATGCCCCATTTCTCCGCATCTGAAACACTCCACACGTCCCGCTGGCCTTTGTTGACGTCTCTTCGTGAATTGCTGCTGTGTAGACCTGGATGAAGGTGGGTTGACTTGGCATGAACTTTCCTCTTCATTGTGATTGTCCTTGTCGTGTTCCTCCACTTGTCGCACAGCAGGCTGAAGTGTGTGGGGTGACATTGCCACACATTCAGGGAACAGCACAGCTTCAACCCTTTCTGCTTCTGCCAATGCCTCCACCAATGTCCTTGGGGCAGAGAGTCGCACATGTTGGCGCAACTTCTCCGGTGTGAGGGCCTGCAAAAAGGCATGCAGGGCCAATTCTTCTTGGGCTGCAGCACTGAATTGAGGATAGCCCTTCCTAGCATAGTACTGCACATCTGCTGCCAATGACCCCAGACTCTCACCATTAGCCCTCTGACGACTGGTCAGTTGGTCACGCCGCTGCTCCACTGTCTTCCTCTCTCCAAAACGTCGCTCCAATGCAGCGGTGAGGGCCATATAGTCACTCTGTTCAGCTGGGGAGAGATCCAGCAAGACCTGAAGTGCCGGACCCTCAAGTGCCAGAGCAAGGTGGGCGGCTGCATCCTCCGGGCCCCATCCTGCTCGCCATGCAGCCAAACGAACCTGGGCAAAGTAGGCCTCCGGCGATGATGACCCATTGTAGCGTGGAAGCTTCACCCCCTTAGCCATGGCAGGCTGACTGTGTTCGTTGGCAGAGTTGGAGTTGGCCGCGTTCTGAGCAGGAAGTGGAGTGTGGCCCATATTAGCTTGTGTAGCATGCTGGGCATCTCTCACCACGTTGCCGGCGCCACTGCGCTGAGCTCCCCATGAACGTCCTCCACTGCAACCGGCAACTGTCCGTGGGCCAAGACTTCTCCCATCTTCAGCAAACATGCCCTCTCCGCTGAAGGCATCCATCTTCGCATTAAGAAATGCTGCAAAGGGTGATGAATCTTCTCCAAATGCTTGATAGCTGCTAGCTGCTCGCACCGGATTCCTTCGGTCTATTTGCGGGGCAGCAGGCATAGGCAATCCTGTTCCTCCATCCTTTCTTCCTGTGTCTTCAGAGGCAGTCGCCACCCCACCTAGAGCTTGCCAGGCTCTCGCCCCTACAGGGGCGGTTGAGGGTGGATTGATCTGCTCTCGCTTACCTCGACGAAGATCTTCCACAATGATGGTTAAGTCACGAGGTATTCTGTCAATCTCCATTTTCTTTGACTTCTTGGGCTACACTTCTGACACCAATGTGATGATTTTCACTTTTAATGAAGCTTCACAAACATGTCAGACATTTGCTTTAAACAACTACAACCTAAATGACTTACATTCTGGCTTGTCATCCTACAAAACACACTCCACCAATAGGGTGGCCATTTCAGCACAGCTACAGAACAACATTGTGGAAACACACAAGCATGAACATGAATGCACAATTCCTGCATTAATGCAAAAACACAGTTACACCTCTAATAACTAATATCTACATGAAATAAAACAATAAAACATTGAGACCATTAAACAAAGCACACTGGGTAATAGCAAATTCAACACATGAATTGGTTTCTATGGACTCGTTGCTAAGGAGTTCGAACCAGGAAGCTCAGAGGCTTCCTCAGTCATCACAGTATTAAAATATGGGATAGCCTATTCTACGGCAAGACAGCGGGGGAAAGTTAAAGGAACACGCCACCCAAAATCAGTAGTAATATATGTTCTTACCTTAACTTTCACGAGTTGAGTCATACCTCTCCCGCGCCGGTAGGTGCACTCAAACGCTCTGTCGCGCGGCTCGAATGTGTTAGCATGTTGCTATGCTAGCGGGCTCTGCCGTGGCCGTAGAGAGAGGAAGATAGCAGTATTCAAACACCTCCACGTTTTCCCTACTTAAATACAGTTGCACGAGTAGTTGATAAAAATGTGTACGTCACACAACATGAAACGTGGCGATTTTCCAAGCGAATAAACAGGAGAACTACAATGTGTGGCGCAATAGCAATTGGGAGTACTTCGACCTAGCGTGGTAATATTATTAACACCTAATTGTAGATCCTATCCACCACAGAGTTTAGAATCCATGCTGGATCGACCCTCAGCCTCTCCCTCCCCTCTGAGCGAGAGCGAGGCACACACACTAGAGATGCGCTGATTGGCTATTATTTCAACCATAACTGCATAGCAAAACTTATCATCCATCAGCCATCCATCAGCACCAAAGTTTGTTGACCAATTTTCAAAACTGCACCCGCCCACCATCCGCTGGTTGTTTTAATGTAGGATATATGGGTGATGCAGCGCTGCTGACGTGAGGCTAGAAAGCCCTTGACTGTTCTAGAAAGACTGATCTAATGCAGCAAATATATTAAAAGGCAAAAGTCGTACATTGGCTAGGCCTATCCCCAGAATATCAGCAGCAAACTCAGTCTCTGTCGCGCAAAACAGTCTCCAAATAAAACGCACATCGGCCTGTTGCCTATTCTGCCAGCTTGTGACAATATATCGTCCAAAATGCTTGATTGCATTGCATTCTCCACATTTTTAGCTACATTTTCATGTACCACATCAGCATTTTTGTTCAGTGAATCTTTTGTAAATTGCTTTACAATTACCGTCGGGCCTATAGGCCTATTGCCTGGCTTGCCTCAGCTTCGGTCACGTCCTTTTACAATTTTATCATTGTAATAAAAAACGCAATTTGCCACATAATTTCAGCATGCTCCTGGCCTACTAATTAATGCCTATTGTACTTTATTTTTTGCAAAAAGAAGGAAATCCTTGATAAAATAACAAGTCATTCACATTATAGGCTACTTTACACACTATGTCAGGTTGACTGACAAGCCTGTTCTGAAGACTCCCATTCATTTTGACTGCACGAGCGCGTCTTTTTCAGACAGACATCGCAATTCATTTTATAGCAGGCCATCGGACAAATATGACGCCTCAATATTAAAGAAACTCCGACTCCATTCATTCTGAAAGTCCACCGCACAACAATGCAACGTGCATGTTCACATTTTTAGTAACAACCGCCAAACTTGCTTGCTTGCCTTACACATCTAAGTTTTCCGACTTTTTTACTTACCTTCTTTTTCCGCTGTGGATGTTATTGGGTTTGTAGAAGTTTTAGCTCTTACGTTCTGAAAATCTTGCACTGCCATCGCCCGATGTCATTTCTTAGTCATATCACTTTCTGACTCTCTTTTAAATGCCTATTCCCTGAATGGTAGGCTACAATTATGTGTTTTATATATAGGCTAGGCTAATATCTAAACAAAATAACCCAGGCAGTCTCATCTAGGATATAACACAGGTTGAAGTTGGTTCTATTTAGGGAGGTGAATGTGTGTAAACATCTGTAGATGACTCAGAAATGACATCGGAAGACAAGGAGTGAATAGTGGAGGCAAGCCGAAGTCTGCTGACAAGGACCCGACGGTAATTGTAAAGCAATTTACAAAAGATTCACTGAACAAAAATGCTGATGTGGTACATGAAAATGTAGCTAAAAATGTGGAGAATGCAATGCAATCAAGCATTTTGGACGATATATTGTCACAAGCTGGCAGAATAGGCAACAGGCCGATGTGCGTTTTATTTGGAGACTGTTTTGCGCGACAGAGACTGAGTTTGCTGCTGATATTCTGGGGATAGGCCTAGCCAATGTACGACTTTTGCCTTTTAATATATTTGCTGCATTAGATCAGTCTTTCTAGAACAGTCAAGGGCTTTCTAGCCTCACGTCAGCAGCGCTGCATCACCCATATATCCTACATTAAAACAACCAGCGGATGGTGGGCGGGTGCAGTTTTGAAAATTGGTCAACAAACTTTGGTGCTGATGGATGGCTGATGGATGATAAGTTTTGCTATGCAGTTATGGTTGAAATAATAGCCAATCAGCGCATCTCTAGTGTGTGTGCCTCGCTCTCGCTCAGAGGGGAGGGAGAGGCTGAGGGTCGATCCAGCATGGATTCTAAACTCTGTGGTGGATAGGATCTACAATTAGGTGTTAATAATATTACCACGCTAGGTCGAAGTACTCCCAAGTGCTATTGCGCCACACATTGTAGTTCTCCTGTTTATTCGCTTGGAAAATCGCCACGTTTCATGTTGTGTGACGTACACATTTTTATCAACTACTCGTGCAACTGTATTTAAGTAGGGAAAACGTGGAGGTGTTTAAATACTGCTATGTTCCTCTCTCTACGGCCACGGCAGAGCCCGCTAGCATAGCAACATGCTAACACATTCGAGCCGCGCGACAGAGCGTTTGAGTGCACCTACCGGCGCGGGAGATGTATGACTCAACTCGTGAAAGTTAAGGTAAGAACATATATTACTACTGATTTTGGGTGGCGTGTTCCTTTAAAATACGTGATAAACACGGAAAAAGTTGGCATGCATTGTTTCGGTCCCCATGCACAAGGATTATTTGTCATATTATTAATCACTTATGATTATTTGTGAAATTGTGCAAACAGGCGCAACACATTTGAAAAGGAAGGACTGGTAGCATGCAAGCTCACGAAAGATTGATTTAAGAACGTTATCACAGTGTGTGGCTGTAGCGCAAAGCAGCGCGGGCGGAAGACATGCGACAATTGGCAAGGGGAGGGTCATGTCTTTTTTAACAATTCTGTCGGAGGGTCATTGAACAATTTCTAGCAGGCAAGGGAGGGTCATGCAACTTTTGACTGAAGCACTCAAAATTGCTCCGGTGGCCCCTTCAGTAAATAACGAACAGTCCCTAGATTGCTGCTGGGCTATAGGCTATGTCTTGGTTCATGTCCGTTAACAACTCATTGCCGTCAAACGCGTAGCCTATCTCGCGGTTGCATCTATTACAAACAAACATGCAATGTGAACGTCTGGGATTGGGAAAAGCACTAAATGCTCTACTGAATAAGCACGAAGTCAAACCTTTAAATGAAAAACACTCTTTAATAATCAAAAAAATAAACCGCTAATGAAGTAAACTTGTGACCATCAAAAATCGTTTATCGCCTGTAACTCTGTGATAACAGGAAGTAACAGGAAGGCATTTGGCTGAGCAACGGAGGTTAATATGCTCTATATTTTGTCCAAATGATGTCTGTCTATCATCGTTGCACTCGGAGAAAACCAGAATGTTTAATTTGTCCTGCGTTTCTTCTTTGGCTGCAAACGGGATTCACTCGCAGTTAACCAAATATTTCTTTATTAGGGCAGGGCAGGCATATTTCTGGCTATTAAATTATTTCTAAACCAGTCTGCTAAAGTCTGTAGTGAAGTCTGTGTAGGGTTTTCTAGGCTCCATTTCTTTTTACGAGACACCCTGCTCACTTGAGCCATCTACCGGTTGTTTGGGTTGTTGCAGCGTCTCACTGGGAAAATACAAATTAAAGTCGCGTGATACCGCGTGATCCCACGCGCGGACCGCGAGTGAAGCTGGCCAAGTCGAAGCACTGCCCACTGCTGCCGCAGACTCTTTAAGCTTCAGACTTCAGGTAGCATTCCTCTGCTGTCCTTCGTATCCCCTCTCTCATCCTCTCAAAAATGTTGTAAATGTCTAGCCTGACGAGCCAGACCCACATTAAAATGTAGGGTCTGGGCACTCACCGTTCGCAGTGCTCAGTCCGAGGGGCGGGATAATCAGTTGTCTTTCAAATTCCCTCTGCACGCAATAGGACAGCGGCAGCGCTATGAGTCCCATGCGTTTCCCACTAGCGGAGCTAGTTGGCTAGTTCAAACGTTTGCCAACTTAATAAAAGCTTAACTCGTGTCACACTGTTCGCCAGCAGCAACATCCATCTTATTTGTTTTCAAGTAGCAGGGAATTCAAGCCAAACCGTTGCAACTCTGCCATCAATCATTATGTTAAGCCCACCTAACGACTCTATACACAATTTCATTGGCCTGATTAAGTTTCGATTTCTGGAGCTCACAAGCCAACGGAGAGTTGCTAGACTAGCCCTGGCAGCAAATCTAATTTGCGCTAGGGGCGCGTCTAGATTTCTAGGCTAGTAGATGTCTGTATTTTAACGCATCGACTTTTAGACCAGATTGTCAGACTTTTCTAATTCTAATTAAACAGGCTATATGAACGCATTTACTTTTCTAATTCTAATTAAACAGGCTGTATGAACACATTGACTTTTCCAATTCTAATTAAAAAGGCTATATGAACGCATTGACTAATTCTATTTAAACAGGCTATATAATCACATTGACTAATTCTAATTAAACAGGCTATATGAACGCATTGACTTTTCTAAGTCTAATTAAACAGGCTATGTGAACACATTGACTTTTCTAATTAAACAGGCTATATGAACGCATTGGCTTTTCTAATTCTAATTAAACAGGTGATAGCAATAAATTTAAGGTTAAAATGAATAATAATTGAATTGCCATGTGGCCCTTCTTGGTTTTAAACAAAGACACCATCCCCTCCCCCAATCAAATGCTAATGTGCTGGTTTAAGGCCTATCACTTACACAAGACAAAGGATGCTACCTTGATATAATGTATCCATGTGTCATGAAATGTAAATGTATTCATGTTTGGTATAATTCTGACAGTCTCAGTACAAGGATTGTAATGATTTGATTGTGAGAATGTTTGGAACATTCTATAAGTGATATTTCTGATATATATTATATCTCTCCTCATGCTATTCTGATAAGAATTGATAGGTGTGAAGTGGGTGTGAGTAGGTGTGTCTGATGCCAACTGGAGAACCAATCATGTGGGCTTGTTTTTGGCACCATTTTCTTCTTTGTTTAAAGCATTTAAAAGTAACTAAATTGCAATGTTTGTCAGATTTTGGATTGTCAGACTAAGGATGTAGAGCGGAAGAGAGGAGAAGTTGGCTATAGGCTAACCTAGGCCTTTCAGGCCTGGGCTAGGCCTACATAGACCATAGACCATTTTTTTTGTACCCTCTCTGCTTGTAATAGAATAAACTTGATTCCTGAGTTTTTCCTGAAGTTCGCCAGTCTAAGATTAATTTTAAGTAATTATTCACCACAATTACTTTCACAGGCTATATGAACACATTGACTTTTCTAATTAAACAGGCTATATGAACGCATTGACTAATTCTAATTAAACAGGCTATATGAACGCATTGGCTTTTCTTATTCTAATTAAACAGGCTATATGAACGCATTGACTAATTCTAATTAAACAGGCTATATGAACGCATTGGCTTTTCTAATTCTAATTAAACAGGCTATATGAACACATTGACTTTTCTAATTAAACAGGCTATATGAACGCATTGGCTTTTCTAATTCTAATTCTAATTGAACAGGCTATATGAACACATTGACTTTTCTAATTAAACAGGCTATATGAACGCATTGACTTTTCTAATTCTAATTAAACATGCTATAGGAAAGCATTGACTGATTCTAATTAAACAGGTTATATGAACGCATTGACTTTTCTAATTAAACAGGCTATATGAACGCATTGGCTTTTCTAATTCTAATTCTAATTAAACAGGCTATATAAACGCATTGACTTTTCTAATTCTAATTAAACAGGCTATATGAACGCATTGACTTTTCTAATTCTAATTAAACAGGCTATATGAACACATTGACTAATTCTAATTAAACAGGCTATATGAACGCATTGACTTTTCTAATTAAACAGGCTATATGAACGCATTGACTTTTCTAATTCTAATTCTAATTAAACTGGCTATATGAACGCTGAAAGTCCGAACCATCCAAAAAGTGTTTTCATACTGCAAAAGAACCAAACCATGGTTCAGTTTGATCCGGACCGAGACCAGTCTTTAGTTGGGACCAAATTTTGGTGTTTTGATCCGGACCGTGGTCCGCGGCACCTTTCTCACCTATAATTTTTGTTCAGATCAAACTGAAAAGTCCAAAGGTCCAGACCAAATGAGGTATGTGTGAAAACGCCCTAAATGTGCTACAAAGGCACAGAAGTCTCTGTAGATGCCAATAACACATTCTACTTGTTTGACAAATAAATGAAAAGCAATTTGAAATCAATGTCTTCACTCTTGCTGTATCAAAATCTCACCTTTCCTCAGAGATGGTGTTAATGATGTGCTTAAAGTCAAATTATTTCAGTTTGTGCATGATTACATGATATAACCATAATGCTGTAGCCTAAATGGTGGATTATTAAGCTGTATGAGGTGATTGTGTGTGTGTGCGTGCATGTGTACATGTATGTGTGTGCGTGTGTGTGTGTGTGTGCGTGGATGTGTGTGTGTGTGTGTGTGTAAATGTATGTGTGTGTGTGTGCCTGTGTGTGTGTGTGTGCGTGTGTGTGGGTGTGTGTGTGTGGGTGTGTGTGTGTGTGTAAATGTATGTGAGTGTGTGTGTGTGTTTTGGCCTTACCTCCTTCCTGCGGTCACTGTTACCACGGTGATGGTGCCACCTGATGGCCGCCTGTGGTGAGCGCGCCTGACACTCCAGGAAGCTGCTGCTGCCCTCCACCGCGTACTGCACCGCCTCCACAGCGTTCCTATTGGCTGCTCAGAGCAGAGGGACACAGCGCAGGCCAATCAGAGTGCTGAGCAGGCATGACATTCACCCTCTTGACTTCCCTATTGGCTCAGCCGACTGGACAAGAGGTGGGGCTTACCGTTGGAGTTGTAGCCGCGGCACTGCCGCATCGGGTTGCCGTACTTCACATCCTGCCGCCGGCTGCGTCTGCAGAGCATTCCCACAATCCCTCGTCAAAACATTAGCACAGCATTCCCACAATCCCTCGTCAAAACATCAGCACAGCATTACCACAATGTTCCCAAATCAACAACAGCACAGCATTCCCAGTCCAAATCAACATTAGCACAGCATTCCCACACATTCCCAATGTCCCCAATTAAAACCAACATTAGCACAGCGTTGCCACATATTCCCATATTTCAATGTTTTCATATTTCATATTTCAATGTTTTCATATTTCGATGTTTCCATATTTAGTTTTTATTCTTCAGACTTCAGACAAGTTGTTCTTATGAACACACTGTGCACTCACTGAGGTTCTCTACTACATTAGCAACATGTGCGGTGGAGTAACGTGAGCGTTTGTGTGTGTGTGTGTGTGTGTGTGTGTGTGTCTCACCTCTTGTGTGCGGTGGAGTAGCGTGAGTAGTGGTGTCAACAATAATCGATTCGGCGATGCATTGCAATGCGGGGCATGCACGATTCAGCATCGATGCGGCAACGTGCCATAATCGATTATGTCACTGTTTATTTTCTGGCCTTGAGTGGACAATAAAGTTGTGAAGTTTCAATTACTTCTGGGGGCATTTCCGGAGCAACGTTGTAATGACATGCGCAGCCTGTAGCTACATCCTAAGCGGCAGCACTAGCTAGCATAACAACAACACTAAAGAATCAAGATGACGGAGGGAGATGAACGCGATAGACGGGTAATTAAAAACGCACCCAAAGCTTGGAAAGCGGACATCTGGGCACATTTCGGATTCTACGAAGTTAATGGGAAACTAGACAAGACGTACGTGGTGTGTAAAACCTGCCACACTAAAATCAAGCACGTTGGCAATACAACTAACTTCACGAACCATGTCGATCGTTGGCATCCTGAGTTGACTTCGTTACTGTGTGTGCAGTATGTGCAGGGTAGGAATTTCACGACGGCCATGGCCATCGTTGCCCCTTGAGTTGGCCGTGATGCCCCTTTGAAAATCAGAGGTTTACAGGCCACGGTGGCCTTGGTGCCCCCTTCTTTCAATATTCTGTTTTGCGTCCGACTAATAACGATTTTTATTCAGCCTATAGCCTGTCAAAATAAGCATTCACAGCGCAAATTAATTTAGTCTTTTACACAGTGGAGAAAGTGACAGCGCACGGCAAGAAAGAAAGTGCATCCAAATTCACCCATTCTTCTCAGTTGAACTAGCCTACTCGCGAACGAGCCTACTCATCACACAGACATCACAAGCAGCCTATCACATCACATGAAAGAGCTTTTTCTCAGCTTTTAAACAATGTTAGCCGTTAATTGCTGTGGTGAACGGTTCACGAGAAAAGTAAATAATATAATTCAATTTAATCATAAATTCTACTGAAGGTTCTGCGCCCATCTCCCTACCCATTCCCCGACAAACACGGGACGTCCCCCGGACCTTATGCCGACATTCACGACGTCCTTGATTGGTCCCAAACGTCATGTTCTCTAGCGGACGTTCCGGTGACCTTATTGACGTCCGGAGCAAGTTATCGTTTGGTTATTGCGTGACGTCCGGTGCAGGACTTTCTGGGGACGTCACCGTCAGGTCCCTCGGATGACATTTGCATTTGGTCATTTCAAATACCCCCTAAGGACCCGACAATAACGTTATACCGGGGACATGGGGGGGACGTTTGTTTATTCACACATGCAGTAGAGTTGAGAGCGCTCTGGCTACCGCCTGCAGGACGGAGACATCACACCCATGCACGACTTCACGTTACACGTCTGGGGATGACTAAAGTAGCCTATCTATCTATCTAGTCTCTAGCAGTAGCTGCATTAGCCTACCGTAGTCTAAGGCAACATATCATACATTTAATGAAGTTGTGCGTCTATGACCAAAGTAGAACCATATGTCTACTTTGCTCATAGACGCACAACTTCATAAACTGGGAAAAGGGTTGTGAACGTTATGTAGCACATACATTTTGAGTTTAACGTTAATGTATAACGTTACAAACTAGGGAAGGGATTTTATCAAAATGTTAGCTGATGTGATGCTTGGTGTAACGTTAGCAAAGTCGCTGTTCTTAGCTTCTAGCTTAGCCTACAATGCGCATTTCTTCAGATAACTGTCATTACGTGATGCATGTAACATGCTCTAAATAGGCAGTGGTTATAGCATTTACCCCCCTATTTTGAGTTTTTCCTCGAAATTGCACACCGCCTACTTAAAATGGCCCTGTTGCCACATACTTTGACTTACAATCAAGTGCCTGACCTCTTTGGAAAGCTAAGGCCTTGTAGAATTTTTTGGTACCAATAGATTGACTGTGTGATGAACTATCAGAGAGTGGCAAAGGGTAGAATGATAGTTTTTTTTATAGGCGGTTATGTACATCTCTAGAAATGACCACATTCTGCCCTCTTGGTCACTTATGTTCTCTTGAAAACACCACTGAGGCCCACTACCAGGTCTTGTGAATCTGTATCTCAAAGTAAATCCTTATAGGATGAAGTATGACTGTGTGGGACCCATATTTGTGTGGGCATACACATGCGTTTTGCTAAGTGTCCATTTGGAGACTCCAAAAGGACCTTTGGTTACCCAAAACTAAAACTCTTCCTATACAAGAACCGCTTTATGTAGAACCATGATCTTGGTGTCAAATGAAAGGTTACACTCTCTGTGTCATGTTGCTTGTACCTGGAGTGCTTTGCAGTGGCTGTGCCATGAGTCCAGAGAAGCATTATCTGACCTGAAACTCTTACTTTTGCTCCTACGCCTTTGAGATTTCCATGAAAAAAGGACAAACAAGGTAATGCAGTGAACATTTGTATTATAAAATGAAACAAAGGTAAAAAATAACAATACCCTGGCAAACGAAACATCAAATGATTCACATTCAATGCAATAGAAATGTATTTGTGTTGGCAACCACGGTCAACAAAATGGAACGTGTTATGAACAACTGAAATAGTCTCGGCCACCGGCTCCTCTTCCTCAGACACAGGATCCTCAGCTCTTGTTTTTTTGCTTGGCGGGGCCCAGTCTTCATCGCTGTCACTGAAACAATTGTACAGATGGAAGTTAGGCTCAGACCCACTAAAGTATATGAAAACCCTTCCCAACAACTTATACAAATGATATAAATGTGTGTACTCAGGTCACACCTCCCCCTGCTCTCTCTTTTACACACACGCACACACACACACACACACACACACACACACACACACACACACTGCATTCTCACCTAACTCCCCTCCCCCCCAGGTACCAGAACACTGTTCACACTATGAAACAAAGCTAAATGAAAAACTATGCACTAAACATTACAAAAACAAACTAAACTGTATCTGTAACTGTATATGGATATAAGTAGTCTACTCACAGCTCAAAATCAGGGTCCTTCCCAGCTAAAAAGTTCTGCTCCTCCTCGGAGTCGCATTCCGAGAAATTGCTTTCTTCTCCTTCATCGATGTCCTCCAGATCTTCAATGTCCTCGGGTTCTTCGACATGTTTCGTATTTTTTTGTCTCTTTGGCATGTTTTACGAACAAAAACCTTCAAAAACATGTCTCTTGCTTGTTTAGTAACAAACTTCCAAACCACTGCTTCGGAATCTGGTTACGCATGGGCTATGCGCCTTGAGTTTAGCCGACAGGGAAGTAGAATGTGACGATGTGTCACATGTCTAAAGAAAGCTCTCCTCATTGGCTCACTCAGACGCAGCGCTATGACCATTCAAAGACTGGTTGTCAGATTCATCGCTTACGTGACTCATTGGCTTTGATGGCATCTATCTCGACTCTCATTGGTCCTACAGACATGTAATGGGTATCGATGGAATCAGAAGAGCCTCGTGAACACGCGGAGTACCGTGAATCCAGCGACAATAATGGAAGTAGAACCGAAATATCTGGATTTCCGCGAAAAATAAGTTTTTACTTCGCTTCTTTTCGTATGTATCTGTTTTGTTTGTACTGGCGTGTACAACTACTCAATATATTGGCAATAAAACAATGTAGATATTTTACATCTATGGATTCTTACGAAAATTTCAAGACCAAGCATGCTGGGCTAACTTATTGGTACGGCCATACAGAGAAGTGACAAAGTATGAACGCAGCAACTTTGGGGGGTGGTGGAGGGGGGTATTCTGATATGTTATATATCGGGATAAACTTATATTTTATACACGAAATATATGTTAATTCATGGAAAGCTTTACATATATCGATTCTTGAGTTTCTCAGCTTTAAAATGGTATATAGCATGACTATGGTAGTTCATGATAAGGTGCAAAAAAATGCATGGGGGTTGTTGGGGGGAGGTGGGGGGCACTGTATATGCCCGAATACGGGTCACCCGTAGTGTACTGGTTAACGTAGTCACGTACTTATTATCTGTTTTATTTTCAGAAACACACACACGGCCGAATTGGGACTGAACCGGCTTTTGGAGCTGAATACGATGCAATAAAACTAAATGTTAAAAACAGACCACGTAGCATGTGTTTAGGGTTGTCTAGCAACATAAGTGACAACTTAATTTGTAAAGCAAAACGATCTAGCTCTACATTGCAGAAGAATTAAGGATACTGCTTCTTCATGACTTGTTTAAATGTCATTGTAATTTATTTGACGCATGCTCGCGTTTAAAAGTGTCACGCATAGCTGTCCCCGATGTTACAGCAGCTCCTTGTGGAAACAGCAAAGAGTGCACATATCCGATGAGATTTCTGACGAGGAGCTTCGAGGCTCTCTGCCTCACCAGAGCCTTACTGTTTATTAATAAAACAATGATATAGGCTAGAATAGAAACATCTGGAATCTATTTATTTCATCTTAAAGTTGGCTACAAAGAGCATTCATAGCCTAGAGAAAACGATACATTTTTCTTTATCTGCAATGTTCCAGGAAGATAGACTTACATTTATAGGCTGTCCCTGTTTGATCACAGGTCCAGGAAAACGAGTGGATATAACGTCAATGCATTCTAATTCATGTACTTTATTTCACGTTGAGTTTTGCTTCCCAGCATGCATTGCGATTCATTTAGTATTTTTGGCTATTATTAGTTAGTAAACAATATGGTTTGAACAATTTATCTTAGGCTAGCCTAGGTCTACTCTCATGATGTTTTGAACAATATACTACGGGATATGCCCATTAAAACGTCGTATTAATTTATTAAGAATATGACACCATAGATGTGAAAGCAGCACATCCTAGCCCGGTATGAATGTCCATGTCTACTCATCATTAGTGTAATGCATTCGGAGGACGTGATTTCATACATGCGTGGAAATATGAGGTGAGTGAAGTTGATTGCGTAGTTGTAGAACAAGTCATTAATGCGTGTTCATGTTCCGTCTACCTCTCTCCTAGCAACGCTGAGACTTACAGGATGTAATACCATACCAAATTGCGCTTCATGTTTTTTTTTTTTTTACCATCGCGGAAATATAAACGTCGCACGCATAACGTCGCGGTGACCATTACAGGACGTCCTCTCAAAGTCTCGTAGACGTCTTTTAGACTTCCCGAACAGAGGTCCGCGGGACGTAAAGGGAACCCTACACAATGTCGAGGAGGTGACGTTCGCCAGGGGACCTTTAGGGGACGTCGCCAGGACTTTATTTTGTTTACTGGGTCATATCGGTGGGATACTTCACAAACCCTTTGTTCAACACATAACAACCATGTATCAGAATAAACAGCTGAGCTTACTGCTTGTATTGCCTCATGACCTCAAAATTTGCCTTGTTGTGTGCAGTAGAATTTTGATGCATCGCAATGCATTGCATTGCAATGCATCATAGAATCGAATTGAATCGAATCGTTACCTGGTGAATTGTAATCGAATCGTGAGGGCAGTGCCAATGCACACCCCTAAGCGTGAGCATGTGTTTGTGTGTGTGTGTGTGTGTGTGTGTGCGCGTGTGTGTGTGTGTCTCACCTCTTGTGTGCGCTGGAGTAGCGTGAACATGTGTGTGTGTGTGCGTGTGTGTGAGTGTGTGTGTGTGTGTGTGTGAGCATGTGTGTGTGTGTGTGTGTGTGTGTGTGTGTGTGTGAGCATGTGTGTGTGTGTGTCTCACCTCTTGTGTGCGCTGGAGTAGCGTGAGCATGTGTGTGTGTGTGCGTGTGTGTGAGTGTGTGTGTGTGCGTGTGAGTGAGTGTGTGTGTGCGTGTGAGTGAGCATGTGTGTGTGCGTGTGTGTGTGTGTGAGTGAGCATGTGTGTGTGCGTGTGTGTGTGTATGTGTGTATACAGTGGGTCCCCGTTAAGTTTGGACGGGTTCCTTCATGAATCACGCACCCCATTTTCTCAGCAGAAATGGCACAAACTGCAGTTGACACAAACAACCACAAGGTGTCACTTGGGTGCCACTACTATTTTTGATGCGACTGACTTACTGCTTCCATGACGCAGCGGGGGCACGGGAACTTAAATTGATCACGGTAGTTTAAGCTTACACTTGACAAAACATTCTTACACTTGACAAAACATTCTAATATGAAAATGTAGATGAAATTGTTGTAAAATGGTGCAGCTCCTTTAAGAAAGCACCGTGTGCAGGGATGGAGAGAGAGAAAGCGAGAGGGGATAGGCCTATGTGTGTTAGAACTTAGCGTGTGGAAAAAGTACGTGCTGTTGAGACTGGAGCGAGTCATATTCAAAATAATGCAAAAAATAAATCCGCAGATAAAATCAATTATCCTCATTCATTGCAACCAAAGCATGCCTGCTTGCCGATGTTCAAACGAAAAATATATCAAAGCACCTTTTGCGTTTGAATGTAGCACGAAAAAATGTTTAAACAGCTGGACAAATGATTTAGCTAATTGATTATATAACCTGTACACCAGCAATTGTTGAACATTTACCTGTACAAGTACATTGACAGTAGCCCAGCCTAACAGCATGTTGTAGGCCTACTGTAGAAATTTCACTTAAATTGCAACCGCAACATGCCTGCTTGCCAACGTTCAAACGACAACGAAAAAGATAATAAAACAACAAGAGGGTTGAGTCTGAATGACACTGAGTTTTTAGACA
>NW_027468837.1:43128673-43138673 GCF_046254945.1 Alosa pseudoharengus
ACAAATGAAACAGAGGGTGCTTGTTTTATTGAGCAGGTCTTGCATAGAAGCCATAATAAGGCTACAGTGGGCATCGCTTTCAAATGGCCACTTCAGTCGCGCATTACGAGGCGTGAAGCTGCGTGAAGCTTTACTACCACTTTCAGCCACTGTGCGTCGCTCTGTCTGCCGCCCCTTCTGAAAAAGCTTGATTTACCTCGATTTAGGCTACTTGGGTATGGCTTAAGGCTTGACTACACGGTGGTAACGAAAATCGAAATTTGCTGTCTACATTATTGTCAGTGTTGGGGTAACGCAACTACGCAAATCAAAACAGTGGTGTGATAATTGAGCCAGTAGAGAAATAACTGTTCAGAATTAATCTGTAGCCTTAGGTAGGCTTCTGTGACGTTTTTAACAGGCTACGCTATAGAGGCTTAGACAACTACAGTATGACCCACGTTTTGGTTTCGTAAATTAATTTGCCCTACTTCTTGACTGCAATGTAGTCAATTGACTGTTTGACATGTCATTTTTATTTTTCTGTACAATAAAAAAATACATCAGCTTTATGCCGCAGAATTACATTCATATTTGGAACTTACATAGTCCAATGCATCGTTACACTACGTTAGTGTTTCCCAAAACCATAGTAGCAACGAACGTTCGCAACCACTATCGTAAAGTTGTGTAGTTACAACTACACCTCTCGACCTGTGGTAGAATGCTAGTAGAAGCATAGTTCCAGGGATCTTCATGTCAAAGACGTCACTGATGCCAGTTATTTGTTTGCAAATGAATAAGTATACATATATTTAGGTTTCTAATTAATATTTACAATTCTAACCACCATACATCCATATTTTAAAATGCCCAAGGCAGAAAATACATAAATTAAAAGTCAATTTGCAGCCATGTGCACGTAAGTAAAAGTCACACACCTGCAGATAATAATAAGGTGGTGCGCACTTTTTGACGATTCAGCTGAGAATATGTAGCCTTTGATTTTCATGGAGGGGGGGGGGGGTCCTTGTTAGTTTACGCAAACCAAGCCAAGAAGGCTGATTCGGATTTTGATAATATGATCTGCACAAAAGATAAACTTAGGTAAACAACGATGTCAATATTGTTGTTAAAATCTTAACCCAGATTCGAACTCTTGGACAAGGGACTGGTAACTGCTGTGCAACGGCGGCTGTCATCTGCCGGCCTCAACGCAATGCGCCACAGAAGTATGTGCAGGTGCCCGTTCACATGCTACTAAACGTCATTAACTACCTTAGTCCAGACTACTGAAGTTTGGAAACTATCATAGTCCAAACTTACAGTACTATGTAAGTACGACAGTTTTGGGAAACAGTCGTAACTTACATGTTGGTTAGTTGAACGATGCATCCTGTTAGTAAAAAGCTAACCTCCGTAGTTGTACGGGAAACGCACCCCAGATCAGCTTGTAGGCCATTAGCAATCTGTTTATTTTATTTTATGAAGCCTACACAGTAGATCACATGCCACATTTTCACTTTCAATAGACAGATGCAATAGCCATTGGTCAAGTATTGAGTATAAAGCAATTGAGATAGTACCCTATACAAAAAGTACTTCATACTATCATAAAAATTCGTCAAAACGAATAGCATTTTGCAACTTGACAAAACACTGGATTAAATATCGTAGGCACAGGAGAAAACTTGTACATCCATTGGCCCGTGGGGAGATCACATGCCAGTTGCCTCTCCCATCAGTGCTATGAGTCGTTCGGCTGTGAGCTTGTTTCGCCAAAAAAAACTCTATTGCAGATATCAATGCGTCTTTGTTCATGGGTTTGGCCTCACAGCAGAGGCTTAGACAACTATGACCCACGTTTTGGTTTCGTAATTTGCCCTACTTATTGACTGCAATCAAGGGCGTCGTAGTGGGGGGACAAGTGGGAATAAATTACCCGGGCCCCAAGTGGGGGGAGGGCCCCTAAGGAGTTGAATTTATTTTCCTTAATAATACATAATTTCCTTAATTTAAAGATCTTAATAAATGTTATTAACTAATATAGATGCAAATATTTCGGGTAAATGCATCAGTAGATTGATGTATTAAATTGTGTCCAAGCCAACATTGTTTGAGGGCAGGCACCCTCTCCCTTGCACGAAATGGTTCAGTCCGCCTTCCCCTGCTAGGCGCATTTTTGAAGTAACGTTCATTCTGCCGAAGCGGCAATGCAGACGGTCACGGTGTGAAGATATCTAAGTCTAAGAAAGCTAAATCCGGTTCCCAGAAAAGAAAAGAGAGGCAAGAAAGGGAGAAAAAAAAGAAATGAGGGAAAACAAGTGTTAACAGCCTTCTTTCCCAAGAAAGGTGAGCCCAATGTGAAAGCAATAGTCTACAAATGAAATGAACTCCTGAAGGTTACAAAACACTTCAATACCACCGCGAATCCGCGATTACCAGTGCTAAAACAGCATTAACACAAAATTAGAAATAACATGATGCCTGATTTATAGCCTACCACAACATTTCAATAGCCTACTAATTCGAAAATTATTATGAGCTAATAGCTTAACTTAGTAGGCTCAATGTTATATAGGTTCATGAGGAAAGGCTGTCAAATTAGTAGCAAAGCTAACTTGTGAAACGCATCACACTCAGTTAGCTATAGATAGCTGTTCTCTCAGCCAAAAGTGTTCAATTTGTATGTGTTTTCATTAATTTCATGTTCTAGCTTTTAAACATTCTTCAAATAAAACAGAAATTCTTGGGTAATAAGTTAGATTAATTCAATGTGTGATTAGATAGTAGTTAGTTGTGAACCTAATGCTTCATGCTTACAGCCGGTGGTTGGTTGGTTGGTTGGGGGGGTGGGGGGGGGGCCATGGCCACCTCTTGTGCATAGGGCCCAGAATTTGGTGCTACGCCCCTGACTGCAATGTAGTCAATTGACTGCTTGACAGGTTATTTTTATTTTTCTGTACAATAAACAAATACATCTTATGCCGCAGAATTACGCACTTAGCCAGCCTATAGAACGGGCACATTTTGGAGAGAATAGAGAATGTACGCACACAAGAATCTGTAGGCTATTTGTGGCTGGTTACCAGCAAACAATGTTTAATGCATTAAATGCATTAAACGTCAAGACGTCAAACATTTTCTAAACAATACAAACAGAAAGCAGCAGACAGCAAATGTAGAAGAGTCATTTCCAGTGGAAGAACAAAATGCTGAATGAAGCCCAAAGATATCAAGGCATATCTGGCAAGTTGTTATTTTTTGAAGACGTAAATGGTTGGGCTATAGACCTAGTTTGCAAGAAGGAGACATAAAGCGTGAGCATGCCACACTATCCACAGCTGTGGTAGCGGGGGGTAGGAGGCTACTGTTAGCACAGGATTTATATAAAATTCTTTAACAGAAGGCCTGCCTCGAATGCAGGCTTGCCCAAAAAAAGGCCTGTGGTTTGCGCAGCCTACAGTAAGTAGGTCTTAGTGAGTTAGGAGTCCTCTAGACTTCTTTTAAGCTGTCTCAGAGGTGGAAAGTTGCATTTGTTGGGGGCAGGGCCGGATTAACAATTCATAGACCCTTGGGAACAAATGTCTGATGGCCCCCCCTGCCCCCCAGCCAACGTGAATTGGGCGGTCAGTTAATAGGCCCATTTAAGGCACAAGCGCATCTGTGAGGCCAAGCCTCACCAAGTAGCCCGTTTGTTTACAACTAACATTACATTTAATTAAACTGCTTATAGGCTTTGCCGAAATAGTTTCAACATTTTGAATATCAGCTGCTTGGGATCCCCCCTGTCAAGCAATAACCATACAAAAAGTTAAAAACAGATGACATGATGCGCGTCACTGACATAATGCGCAAATAATATAGCCTAGATATTCCAATATATTCG
The DNA here is from genome assembly GCF_046254945.1 of Alosa pseudoharengus. Classification (NCBI taxonomy): domain Eukaryota; kingdom Metazoa; phylum Chordata; class Actinopteri; order Clupeiformes; family Clupeidae; genus Alosa; species Alosa pseudoharengus. The sequence continues at coordinate 43,132,542 of NW_027468837.1, forward strand.
AATACATGTGTTTATTTTAGAGGGGATATTCAAACGTCATTTTTGAGCAATTTTGACAGCCCTAGTCTACTGTAGGCTACGCCAATCGTCTATTAACACCTTCCACCTAACCCCGGTGAGTGGGGGTCGCTATAATGCGTGTGAAATAGCACCATTGAGTAGCCTATGCGAAATAGCCTTAAAATCGTTCCGGTGTTGTGTGCCTTCTGGTTTCTCCACCTACTGGTTTCCTTGCGCGTGCATGCGCTGCAGCAGTTGTCAGACATTCACAAACAAGTTGTTTTAGGCGGTTTGAAGTCGTTTTTCATACGCCATGAGCTCTCGGCTACATTACAGCCACTCGGACAAAAGACATGTAAAAAATATATGTTTTGAAAACTAGCATTAAACTGGATTTGATCCCGCAAAAGCAACACACGCGTGACTCTCTCCATCCTGATTCCCTACTCTTTGAGCCAACTAATATGTTACGCGAATCAATTAACTATTGTAGGCTACCATTAATTAATAACGTAGGCAACACCCAGGTAACATGTTGTCCAGGCTATCTGAAACAAGGGGTTGCCTCTCATCTACAACAACTGGTTACCTTGGGCTGCTACAGTCGTCAGTGCACTGTGCACAGTAGGCCTATGCTACTCTTTGTAGTTGATCAACTAAAAATAAAAGATGTATTTGGTGATGACGTTATTGTAGGCCTAGTAGACCTAAATTCTGAGAAATGAAATGGTACGAGAAACGATCTACATAGCACACCAGACCACGATGTCTTCAAGGGTTGAATGAAGGGAGTTTGCAAAAATTTGTGTATTTTTCAAGTCAATAAACATTCTTAATTTTCGAATGTCTTTGTCAGGGAACATCTGACTTTTAAAAACCATAGGCCTGGTAGTCGCTCAGACAAGGAGTTATAAGACAAAGGCAATACCATTTGTGTCACCTAATGCAGTTCAGTGAATTAGCAAGATACCATCATAAAGCACCTGTATTCAGGGCTATATACATTTTAAACATTCAGGGCTGAAGACCCGACAAAGCCTTGCTTTAATTCTTCAGGTGGGAAGTGTCAGGAATTTTCATACGAGAGACGCTCTCATTGGTGGTTAGTATATGGAGTAGGGAATTAACAGCAACATATCCAATCACATTATGAGAGATGCTGAATTTAACATCAACTGCGATGTTTGATTTTAAATTAATGTAAATTTAGCCGGGACTGTAAGCTGGCACACGTGGGTGCTCGATGTTTTCAGTGGGTGCCCGAGAGACGGAGCACCCATGGTATCGGCACCTATGACAAGCGTATCTCACGGTTGCATCCATTACAAACAAACATGCAATGTGAACGTCTGGGATTGGGGAGAGCACTAAATGCTCTTCTGAATAAGCACATAGTCAAGCCCTTTAAATGAAAAACACTCTTTAATAATCAAAAAAATAAACGCTAATGAAGTAAACTTGTGACCATCAAAAATCGTTTATCGCCTGTAACTCCGTGATAACAGGACGTAACAGGAAGACATTTGGCTGAGCAACGGAGGTTATGCTCTATATTTTGTCCAAATCCATTTCTTTTTACGAGACACCCTGCTCACTTGAGACCTCTGCCGGTTGTTCATCGTTGCAGCGTCACTGGAAAAATACAAATTAAAGTCGCGTGATCCCGCGCGCGGACCGCGAGGGAAGCTGGCCAAGTCGAAGCACTGCCCACTGTATATACAGTATGTGTATTATTTGAAGTTTTAGGCTATGGTATGTTTATTTTTTCTTCACACAGGATGTTGGTGTGCCGTGGGACATTTTAAGTGTCAAAAGTGTGCCGTGGCACAAAAAAGGTTGAAAAACACTGGATTAGATAATACCCCCCCCCCCCATACACACACACACACCATTTATACTACGCAACAAAACCGCTCAGTTTCACCTACAAATGCCTTACCTTACTTTTTACCTTAAAACCCATTTTTAATAGCTTTTAAGTACAAATTTACATAACATATAGTGGTACCGTCACTGCGCATATCTGTACATGTTGTTCATATTGTTCATCCCTGCTGAAAAAACCAGCCTGACCAGCTAAAGGTGGTTTGCTGGTTGACCAGCTTGTTGACCAGCTTGTTTGACCACCCTATGATGGTTGACCAGCTAGACCAGCAAATCTCTTGCGAAAACATACCTTCAGCTGGTTTACCCACCTAACGATGGTTATTCAGCTGGTTTTGCTTGTCGTACCACCTCAAGCTGGTCATTTTAGCTGGTGTTGCTGGTCTACACTGCTGGTTTAACTGGCCATGCCAGCTTATGTTGGTCAAACCAGCATGACCATCTTACACCAACAATGTCAAGCTTGGCAAGCTGGTCACCAGCATGACCATCTTGCACCAGCTGTATCTCACACGACAGGCTGGTCAAACCAGCATGACCAGCTTCCTCAGATGGTCACGCCAGCATATCCAGCTGGTGGTCCAACCAGCTACACCAGCAAAGACCAGCAAGAGCTGGAAGAAAACCAGCAAAGACCAGCTAAAACCAGCTAAAACCAGCTACCAGCATAAGCTGGTTTCTAGCTGTTTTTTTCAGCAGGGATATTACATAGCCATATTTATTCTGCTAAAGTAACTGCTAATAGGAACACTGCACATATTTATATTTCATTTATATTACTCCAGTGTTTTTCAACCTTTTTTGTGCCACGGCACGCTTTTGACACTTAAAATGTCCCACGGCACACTAACATCCTGTGTGAAGAAAAAATAAACATAGCCTAAAATTTCAAATAATACACAGATATGGCCTTATTATGGGTTCTATGCAAGACCTGCTCAATAAAACAAGCGCCCTCTGTTTCATTTGTAGGTGACTATATCTAATTTAATTGTTGTTGGACTGGATATGTGATGATTCTGTGAATTCTGGATATGGGGCCCCCATTGTACAATGCCTGCATACCACAAATAGTGCAATCATACAATCAATGAGAGCATGTGGTTATAAATTCTTTGATGCAACAGTTGCTTTTCTGGACCAGTGAGTAACATTTGGGTAATTTTCTGCGGCACACCTGATGATCTCTCACGGCACACTAGTGTGCCCCGGCACAGTGGTTGAAAAACACTGTATTACTCTAAACTAGGGCTGTCAAAATTAATGCGTTACTCGCCGCGATTCATTTTGAAATACATAATGTGTTAAAAAATATTAACACAATCAACACATTGTGTATACCTATTTCCTTTGTGGGGGGCTGATGTCATCCCTGCTGAAAAAACCAGCCTGACCAGCTAAAGGTGGTTTGCTGGTTGACCAGCCTGTTAACCAGCTTGTTTGACCACCCTATGATGGTTGACCTGCTAGACCAGCAAAACTCTTGCGAAAACATACCTTCAGCTGTTTTTCCCAGCTTATGATGGTAATTCAGCTGGTTTTGCTTGTCGTACCACCTTAAGCTGGTCATTTTAGCTGGTGTTGCTGGTCTATAGTACTGGTTTAATTGGCCATTCCAGCTTATGTTGGTCATTCTAGCAAACCAGCATGACCAGCTTGAGAGGCTGGTGACCAGCATGACCATCTTGCACCAGCTGTATCCCACACGACAGGCTGGTCAAACCAGCATGACCAGCTTCCTCAGATGGTCATGCCAGCATATCCAGCTGGTGGCCTAACCAGCTACACCAGCAAAGACCAGCAAGAGCTGGAAGAAAACCAGCAAAGACCAGCTAAAACCAGCTACCAGCATAAGCTGCTTTCTAGCTGTTTTTTTCAGCAGAGATATAACGGAAGCCGCAAAACCTTAAGGCCGCGAGCCTCGTTACAGTGCATGAAAACAGTTTATTTTACTGTCTGGACCGTGAGCCTAGTTACAGTGCATGAAAACAGTTTATTTTACTGTCTGGACTGCGAGCCTCGTTTATTTTACTGTCTGGACCGCGAGCCTAGTTTATTTTACTGTCTGGACCGCGAGCCTAGTTACAGTGCATGAAAACAGTTGGGCATATTTGGTGGGGGCACAAAGGCCACATGTCAGGGTACCTAGGCCAAAGTTAATTATAGTAGGCTACATAAAAATTATAAAAGTTATATTTAGCCTATTCACAGCAGCAGACCTGCATCACGGTATGAAATAGTACAAAACCATGAAACATGACATACATAGAACTGTACATCATAGAACTGATTTTAATATTTACAGATATCTAGGCCACATTTAACATTTATTTTCTATTTGGCCTGTTATGAAATCATGTATTGAACAATTTAAGTACAGTTCAGCTTTAAGAAACTCAAATAGTCTACATGCATGCTTAGCATTTTGTGATCATTAAGGCTACTTTGACAAACTCTTAGTCAGCTGATTTTAATATTTACAGATATCTAGGCAATATTTGTAACATTTATTTTGTATTTGGCCTGTTATGAAATCATGTATTGAACAATTTAAACACACTGTGAAACCTGAAGCCCAAAGTTGGAGACATGCATTTAGACATTGCTGCAAATGTAAAACCAGATTACTCTGGAATGGCTAACTGTCAGGGTAATGCTTTACACCTTTGTGTTCGGTAAGGTCTGCTGTTTCTTCTGATATATGGTTCGTCATGTGTTGAGGGAAAAGTTTGTGAAGTATTCCACCGAGATGTAATATGAATGTATGAATGCAGAATGTAATATGATTAAAGTTACTTTTCTCGTGAACCATTTACCACAACAACTAGCGGCTAACATCGTTTAAAAGCTGAGAAAAAGCTCTTTCATGTGATGTGATACATGTGATGTCTGTGTGACGAGTAGGCTACTTCGGGAGTAGTTCAGCAAAGGATGGGTGAATTTGGACGCACTTTCTTTCTTGCCGTGCGCAGTCACTTTTTTTTCAAGGCCACAGTGGTTTGTGAACCTCCGATTTTCAAAGGGGCATCACGGCCAACACAAGGGGCAACAACGTGGCCACTAGGGGTGTGAATTTCTCATGTAAAAGACGATACGATTCGCATCTAGATACATGGGCACGATTCATTACAAGAAAAGATACATGTTTATAAAAAACGATTGAGTACGATTCGATGCGATGCGATTCGATGCAATTCGATGCAGTTCAAGAATGGAAAGCATTCTGAAAGATTTTTTATCATTTGCTCATGGTGCACATTAATTTTATATTATCAATTATCATGGTCATGGTTGTCAATTAGGCAAAAAAATGTGTGAATATGATTATCTAAACTGAAGTTTGTTTCATATACTGTATTGAAATGAAAAAAGAATAGTCTACATTTCAGTCAAACACAGCAGCCAAATACAACATAAAAATACATTTTTATAGACTTTACAGATTTTATAGTTATATCTGATTGTTTTCATGGAGCTGTAGCCTTGTTGAGGTAAGACAATACCGAAATAAAATAAAACAGTGCTTAAGACACTCTTGGCCTTTTCTCATTTAGCCTAGCCTACCCTACAAGAATAAAATATGCCTACAAATCAATTAACTATCTGGGCTTATTTTGTTCCAACAGTAGACCTAATGCAGAAACCTATAATGCCACAAGTCTGAGTGAATATGAACAAAATCATTGGCTAATAATTTGTGCATCGTTTTAGCAGCAAGGGCCAAATTATTATTTAACATTAAGGAAATCCCTTCATCAAAGGTAAGGCTACTCTACAGACTATCGTTGCTGTTTAGGAATGCTAAGTGTTTAATTTCGCGCTGGATTTCGAAAAACAAAAGCCGACCGAGTGCAAGTTGTCACATGCTTAAGTTGCAGTAGATGTATGGGTAATGAGGTCATTTAACAACTTTGGGCAATGAATGTAACCAAAAACGAACTGCATTACCCACAATTCCGTACCACGTATAGTTTCAAAACCGGAAGTGGGATGAACGCGCTGCTTGGAACGTAAATGAGAGTCTGAGCGAGCAGAAAAGGTTGTGAACCGATTCATAACAAGTAAATCGATATAACGCCGGTTCATTTCAGTTTTTTTCCGATACGGGGCTTCACGTATCGATGTAGCTGTATCTTTCACGTTAAAAACGGATACCGATACATATCGGTTAATCTTTACATCCCTAGTGGCCACCGTAAAATTTAGTTAAGGAATGACCAATGTTAACAAACTAACTGGCGAAATTCC
>NW_027468837.1:43143673-43146173 GCF_046254945.1 Alosa pseudoharengus
TACAGTAGGCTATGATTTCAAAGATCTTGCTGAGCAGAACATAAATACCACTAGTGGCCATTAAAATAATGATGATAATGGCAATAACAATAATATGTAATTGGTCAGATGATGAGCCCACATTTGGAGAAACCTATCAGTGACTTGATAGGGATATTGATGTTGGTGATTTTCATGACTCAAGTCATGTTTTTTTGTGTTATTAGTTAAGGTGATTGAGTGCTGTATTTCAGTGTTTTACTTCTATATATATAGAAGTGTATATATATTTTAATAAAGACCCTGTTATTCTCAGTCCTTCATATAGCCTGTGAGTTTTTTTTTTTTTTTTGGGGGGGGGGAATCTAAACACTTCAACACCGACATAATGAAATGAAATGTCTTGAAGCATTTGGGAACACACTGAATGAACTGGAAAGCAGAGTCCCTGACGTTAGATTAGCTTGCTTGCATATGCCGTTGTCCATGACCTGGCAGTTTTATGGCAAGCGGTTTTAACATACCTTATGGCAAAACGCCTACACTGGGTAAACTTGAAAGCAGAGCTTACCATTGTGTGTGCATGCATGGCAAGCTGTTTTAACATTTAAATGTATTATTCGTAGGAGCAATGAGATATTGATAGTAAATTGAATATAAGAGTTCAATTTCATGTTCAAATTGGTCTTATCAATAAAAAAAGCAATTCATGCTTTAGACCATTTTATTGTAAAAACAAAGTACCGTTTCAGGCACCGTTTGGCACCGGCACCGTTTTAAAAGTATCGATTTTGCACCTGTATCAGATAAAACCCAAACAACCCTAGTGTGTATGAGGTGTGTGTGTGTGTGTATATGAGGTGAGTGTGTGTGTGTGTGTGTGTGTGTGTGTGTGTGTATGAGGTGAGTGTGTGTGTGTATGTGGTGAGTGTGTGTATGCGGTAAGTGTGTGTCTGTGTGTGTGTATGAAGTGAGTGTGTGTGTGTGTGTGTGTGTATGAGGTGAGTGTGTGTGTGTGTATGAGGTAAGTGTGTGTCTGTGTGTGTGTGTATGAAGTGAGTGTGTGTGTGTGTGTGAGGTGAGTGTGTGTGTGTGTGTGTGTGTGTGTATGAGGTGAGTGTGTGTGTGTGTGTGTGTGTGTGTATGAGGTGAGAGTGTGTGTGTATTAGGTGAGTGTGTGTGTGTATGAGGTGAGTGTGTGTGTGTGTGTGTATGAGATGAGTGTGTGTGTGTATGAGGTGAGTGTGTGTGTGTGTGTGTGTGTATTAGGTGAGTGTGTGTGTTTATGAGGTGAGTGTGTGTGTGTGTGTGTATGAGGTGAGTGTGTGTGTGTGTGTGTGTCTCACCGTGCCGGGGCGTGGGTAGGGGATCTTGCCAGTGAAGGGCGCCCACTGGTAGTTGGGTCCCTCCTTGTGGGCGAAGGGGCCGTTGAAGACCATGCGGATGTCCGGCATGGAGTAGACACACACCGCCGAGCCCTTAAACACAGACCTGAGGAGAACATGACCACACACACACACACACACACATCCCCTTAAACACAGACCTGAGGAGAACATGACCACACACACACACACACACACATCCCCTTAAACACAGACCTGAGGAGAACATGACCACACACACACACACACACACATCCCCTTAAACACAGACCTGAGGAGAACATGACCACACACACACACACACACACATCCCCTTAAACACAGACCTGAGGAGAACATGACCACACACACACACACACACACACATCCCCTTAAACACAGACCTGAGGAGAACATGACCACACACACACACCAGAATTTCCGCTAGACAAAAATGGTGCCGGTCAAAGTGACCGGCAGAGGTTTCGTTTTCCGGACATTTTGATGATATGCCGGTCAATTATCCTATTATCCCTTCTTAATTAGTCAAATTGAGGAAAACTGGAGACAGGCTATGTAGCTTAAAGAATGACATAATCAGGTTGTATAGAATGCAACATGTTCATTAGCATAACTTAAACATGCCTAACAAGATCTAGCCAGTATCTTTTCATGGACAGCAAGAGTCCGCTTCGTTCGTTGTTCTAAAAAGGTATAGGGCCTACGTTGTTTGTTGCTGCTACCCACGTTATCTCCATTGGTGACTGTTTAACTTACACAGATGTGCACACACAAGAATGAGCGCTCACACCACTACCCCTTAATGCTATGCTTTTTTATTTGATAACAATAAATTAAGAAATGTTTCCTATTCTGGGAAATGTTTAGTTTCTTTTTCTTTTGGCCGCGGTTCAATGATAGCGTTTAATTGTGCCAGAAATTATCCGCGGACCAGTAATCGCCTCGTCGAGGAGGCCCTAACCCTGCAGATCATAGACAGAGAACGCATAGGCCTACTGTATGCTTTGGGTAAAGAACACTTTGCATGTCCAGTGTACACGGAGAATGACAGTGTCTTGGAGCGGCCGCACCCCCCGCAACTCCACTTTCAATGTCACTGATTCCGACAGATACGCCCGACACTTCTGCTTTTTATC
>NW_027468837.1:43151173-43158673 GCF_046254945.1 Alosa pseudoharengus
CTCCTAACAGTAGCCTAATGTTAACAAAATGACAGCATTCATATGACAAAGGAAAACGAATCCGGTCACTCAAGACTGTGCCGCAGCTGTGGGGCAGAAGACGCTTGGTGGCCGTCCACAACGTTATAAACTTAACCTAAATAGTCGGCTGCTGTAAGCTACAATCGGATTTTATTGTATACCCCTGTTGTCTCAATGATAATAACATCTCATTTCTGACTATATTTCAAAGTGTGCCGTTCATTTAGCCTAGAAATCTAGACGCACCCTAGCGGCGGCAAATTAATTTGCTCAGCCTGTACGTCTAGTATCGAACCATAGAAATTTCTATTGGCTTATCACCGTGGATGTTCTCCAATCACAGCGCTCTATTTCGTTAGAGAGTCTTAAGGCGGGCTTAACAGGATAACAACAGTCCTGTGACGGTGAACAACAAGGAAGGTGGCTATGGCGAACGAAGAACGGTTGTTTGAATCGGCGTTGGCGTCAACTTTGGAGGAGTTGGACTAGTGCTTTTCTTTGAAAGTTGAGCAACACAATGCACTTAAGTCATTCCTTTCTAAGAAGGATGTGTTTGCCGTTTTGCCTACCGGATACGGATATGGTCGTAGCGCTGGCCTATTGCATGAGGCAGTTTGAAAGACAATTCTCTGCCCGTCCCTTGGATTAAGCGAGGTGAATGATTCGATGCCAGACTATACATCTCAATGATATAGGATGGCCCCGCCAGGCTACCGTTCATTTGCATTATTAACATAACATCGTATTTTGTAATTTTTTGCGAAGACATGCATTCCGTTAGGGATATTGAACATATTTAACATTCTCTAACCATCGTGATTTCGAATTGGTGCAGTTGTCAGCACAAAAACTCATTTTATTCTTTTGCTCTTTTGCATTGCTCTATGCTGTTCTATGGTGCTTTCTGCCTCTTGGTTGCGCACAGCATGTTTTCGTGAAGTTTCATAGAAATCCATGTATAATGAGCGCATAAAACGACTTGTTTTGGGACATTAATCTAGGCTACGTTAAGCTTTAAGGATTGTATGTCCTTAATTTATTTATATAGGCCTATTTAGGCTAGGCTACTTGCGCAAACCCTGGATAGACTTTTATTGCCACACAACAATATTGGTGGTATTTGTTACATTAGCTTCAAAAGGCACCGCTTCAGAAAGCTGCACTGCTTGTGAAAGAAGGGGGTGGGGGAGGGGAGCTTGCAGCCAAGTGTCGGAAAAATGCATAGCCTACAACACAGAACCCGCTTCTCGCATTAGTCACTGACAGTAGACACGCTTCCAGCCTAATGACTTTCACACATTTTGAATGATTTACAGTATGCCTAGACACATTAGCGCTCCACGTGTAGAAACTGTGCAGAATACAATGTGTGAATGATGCTCAATGATTTGCCAATAGCCTATAATAGTCTTCTGCTGGGACAGGGTGACACATCTGGAAAGCCGCCTGACCGACAGAACAGCGCAGCTTGCAGCAGAGAAAGCTCGAGTAGCCGAGAGAGACGCCGAGAATGATCGGTTGAAAGCGGAGGTCAACAACCTCAAACGAGAGCTTCAACAACTCCGAGAGACCAGCCACTTGGAGAGCCACAGAGACATTTTACAGGAGATGAGAGCTGGAATCGGAGAACTTCAGGCGACGCTATGTGAGCAGAGAAGTTATTCGACGCCTGAGAGACCAATCCCCAGGTGCACCTCGACACCAGCTCCAGAAACGTCCTCCTTGCTCAAGATCAACGAATTCCTCCGCACAACACGCAAATCTTCCCAGGGATTCAACGTGCTTTAAATTTAGACTGTAGAATGTAGAATGTAGACTGTTCATTATTTCAATAAATACGTTTTCTCTGAAGCACTTTCCCGACTTCGTCTTTCTATAGGCTAAGCATATCATGGAGATAGAGTAGAAAACTGGATTTAACTAAACAAATGTAACTAAGTAAACTGATTGTTTACTCTACAGTAGGCTATGTTCCCCCTCTCAGGCTGTACAGTAGGCCTATTGAAAGTAGGCTAATGAGCTCAATAGACACGTTAGCGCTTCCATTAGGAAACTTTCGTTGCAGACTTTCACAACAGATTGTTTAGCCTACTGTAGGCCTACTCTACAGTAGCCTAGGCTATAGGTTATGTTCCCCCTCTCAGGCTGTACAGTAGGCCTATTGAAAGTAGACTAATGAGCTTAGACACATTAGCGCTTCCAGCCTAATGACTTTCACACATGAATGATTTACAGTAGACACATTAGCGCTCCACGCAGTGGCGTAACTATAGTAGGTGCAGCAAGTGCAGTCGCACCAGGGCCTGTGACCTCCCGGGGCCCGTCGCTACCCCCGCAATGCAATTGCTGGAAAATTCTATACCGGTCCTTTCTGACTACCTGCGTGCCTTTGACCAGGCCAAGGCTACAGCGCAGACACTCGCAAATAAATGGGGGTTCAGAGTACATTTGAAAATGTTAGAGCACGGAGAGTGAAGCGTCACTTTGACGAACTATCGGAAGATGAACGCTTAACCGATGCAGAGAGATACTTCAAAGTGCAGGTATTTAATGCAACTCTGGACATCATAATCAGTCAGCTCTCCCAAAGATTTGCAAGCATGCGGGAAACTTGTCATGTGTTTGAGTCTTTACGTCCTATGACCCTTCAACTCGCAGGTGATAATGAACTGCTTGAAAAGGCAGTACGTTTGTCAGACCATTATAGCATGGACATTGCACCGACATTCCCAACACAACTCCACTCATTTAGGTCTTGCTTTAAAGCAGAGATTTCACAGAAGTCATCTATTTTTCAACTTGCCAAAATGCTGGTGGTAGATTATGACAGTGTTGAATGGAGGTGCAAAACGCACACCAGAGAAAGAGGTGCTGGTAACCAGTAAAACAATTGTAAAAGGAGAGAAGTACCGCACACTCCCGAGTTATACATATATCAATTTTTTATTGTGACAACGTTTCGGCCTGTCGGCCTTCCTCAGGTCAGGAGTCAGATTATGACAGTTTAACATCCACATTCGGGGAAGTGTGTACTGCTCTCATGTTGTTTCTGACATTGCCTGTGACTGTGGCAACAGCTGAGCGATCTTTTTCCAAATGTTCAACAATTGCTGGTTTACAGGCTATAATCAATTAGCTAAATCATTTGTCCAGCTGTTTAAACATTTTTTCGTGTTACATTCAAACGCAAAAGGTGCTTTGATATCTTTTTTGTTTAAACGTCGGCAAGCAGGCATGCTGCGGTTGCAATGAATGAGGATAATTGGTTTTATCTGCGGTGTTATTTTTTGCATTTTGAATATGACTCGCTCCAGTCTATATAAACTCACGCTATTGTATTATCATATATGTTTGGTAATGGCTCAGCTTTCTCTGATTGTTCTACTGACTTGGAAACTGCATCATGGAAGCAGTAAGTCAAGTCACATCAAAAATAGTAGTGGCACCCAAGTGACACCTTGTGGTTGTTTGTGTCAACTGCAGTTTGTGCCATTTCTGCCGAGAAAATGGGGATCGTGATTCATGAAGGAACCCGTCCAAACTTAACAGGGACCCACTGTATGTCAGTTTGAGGTCATACTTTTGTCATAGTTCTGTAAACATACAGGTATCCAAACTTCAAGTATTGGTATTTACTGTATTTACACACACCAAAACAATGGGTATTTTTCCAAGTCAATTTCACTGAGACAAAAAAACTATCAGTCTACATTGTGTCGTCTCTCTCAACATCACATGCAATGTCCTCTAGTCCAATATCCCCACATGCCTCCTCCATTGCCTCCAAAAGGGGTTTGATGGAGATGACGGTCATAGACCTTCCAGCACCAGGCAGAGAAGAGAGAAGAAGAGAGTGTCTTCAGTTGGATTCATGAGAGTATGGAGGGAGGTTGAGTAGTGTGAGGAGCGAGAGTGTGAGGAGGGAGAGTATGAGGAGGGAGAGTGTGAGGAGGGAGAGTGTGAGGAGGGAGAGTGTGAGGAGGGAGAGTAGTGTGAGGAGGGAGAGTATGGGGGAAGGTTGAGTAGTATGAGGAGGGAGAGTATGGGGGGAGGTTGAGTAGTGTGAGGAGGTTGAGTAGTGTGAGGAGGTTGAGTAGTGTGAGGAGGGAGAGTATGGGGGGAGGTTGAGTAGTATGAGGAGGTTGAGTAGTGTGAGGAGGTTGAGTACAGTGTGAGGAGGGAGAGTATGGGGGGAGGTTGAGTAGTGTGAGGAGGTTGAGTAGTGTGAGGAGGGAGAGTATGGGAGGAGGTTGAGTAGTATGAGGAGGTTGAGTAGTGTGAGGAGGGAGAGTAGTGTGAGGAGGGAGAATATGGGGGGAGGTTGAGTAGTGTGAGGAGGTTGAGTAGTGTGAGGAGGTTGAGTAGTGTGAGGAGGGAGAGTATGGGGGGAGGTTGAGTAGTGTGAGGAGGTTGAGTAGTGTGAGGAGGTTGAGTAGTGTGAGGAGGGAGAGTATGGGGGAAGGTTGAGTAGTATGAGGAGGGAGAGTATGGGGGGAGGTTGAGTAGTGTGAGGAGGTTGAGTAGTGTGAGGAGGTTGAGTAGTGTGAGGAGGGAGAGTATGGGGGGAGGTTGAGTAGTATGAGGAGGTTGAGTAGTGTGAGGAGGGAGAGTAGTGTGAGGAGGGAGAGTATGGGGGGAGGTTGAGTAGTGTGAGGAGGTTGAGTAGTGTGAGGAGGGAGAGTAGTGTGAGGAGGGAGAGTATGGGGGGAGGTTGAGTAGTATGAGGAGGGAGAGTATGGGGGGAGGTTGAGTAGTGTGAGGAGGTTGAGTAGTGTGAGGAGGTTGAGTAGTGTGAGGAGGGAGAGTATGGGGGGAGGTTGAGTAGTGTGAGGAGGTTGAGTAGTGTGAGGAGGTTGAGTAGTGTGAGGAGGGAGAGTATGGGGGAAGGTTGAGTAGTATGAGGAGGGAGAGTATGGGGGGAGGTTGAGTAGTGTGAGGAGGTTGAGTAGTGTGAGGAGGTTGAGTAGTGTGAGGAGGTTGAGTACAGTGTGAGGAGGGAGAGTATGGGGGGAGGTTGAGTAGTGTGAGGAGGTTGAGTAGTGTGAGGAGGGAGAGTGTGAGGAGGGAGAGTATGGGGGGAGGTTGAGTACAGTGTGAGGAGGGAGAGTAGTGTGAGGAGGTTGAGTAGTGTGAGGAGGTTGAGTAGTGTGAGGAGGTTGAGTAGTGTGAGGAGGGAGAGTAGTATGAGGAGGTTGAGTACAGTGTGAGGAGGGAGAGTATGGGGGGAGGTTGAGTAGTGTGAGGAGGTTGAGTAGTGTGAGGAGGTTGAGTAGTGTGAGGAGGGAGAGTAGTATGAGGAGGTTGAGTACAGTGTGAGGAGGGAGAGTATGGGGGGAGGTTGAGTAGTGTGAGGAGGTTGAGTAGTGTGAGGAGGTTGAGTAGTGTGAGGAGGGAGAGTATGGGGGGAGGTTGAGTAGTATGAGGAGGGAGAGTATGGGGGGAGGTTGAGTAGTGTGAGGAGGGAGAGTAGTTTGAGGAGGTTGAGTAGTGTGAGGAGGGAGAGTGTGAGGAGGGAGAGTATGGGGGGAGGTTGAGTAGTGTGAGGAGGTTGAGTAGTGTGAGGAGGTTGAGTAGTGTGAGGAGGGAGAGTAGTGTGAGGAGTGAGAGTATGGGGGGAGGTTGAGTAGTGTGAGGAGGGAGAGTATGGGGGGAGGTTGAGTAGTGTGAGGAGGTTGAGTAGTGTGAGGAGGGAGAGTATGGGGGAAGGTTGAGTAGTGTGAGGAGGTTGAGTAGTGTGAGGAGGGAGAGTATGGGGGGAGGTTGAGTAGTGTGAGGAGGGAGAGTAGTGTGAGGAGGTTGAGTAGTGTGAGGAGGGAGAGTATGGGGGGAGGTTGAGTAGTGTGAGGAGGTTGAGTAGTGTGAGGAGGTTGAGTAGTGTGAGGAGGGAGAGTAGTGTGAGGAGGGAGAGTATGGGGGGAGGTTGAGTAGTGTGAGGAGGTTGAGTAGTGTGAGGAGGGAGAGTAGTGTGAGGAGGGAGAGTATGGGGGGAGGTTGAGTAGTGTGAGGAGGGAGAGTATGGGGGGAGGTTGAGTAGTGTGAGGAGGTTGAGTAGTGTGAGGAGGGAGAGTAGTGTGAGGAGGGAGAGTATGGGGGGAGGTTGAGTAGTGTGAAGAGCGGTTGATCTGGAAACCAGTTGCGGACCAAAGCAGCCCTATGGAAACATTTCGGCTCAAATTGGGCTGAACCCGTTGGCCAGCTTCCCTCAGGGTCATTCCATGGCTGATTACATGTCCCAGTATTGTAGCTCTGATGTCATCAGTAATTCTGTTTCTTACTCTTCTCACATTCCCCCCCCCAGTCCTCCCCCCCTCGTCCTCCTCCCCCCCGCGTCCTCCTCTTGCTCCTCCTTGTCCTTTTCCTCTAACTTCACCTCCTTGTCCTTTTCCTCTAACTTCACCTCCTTGTCCTTGTCATCCTCTCCCTCTCGCTTCTTCACCCCCGTGTCCTCTTCCTCCTCCTCTTCCTCCTGGTTCTTCACCTCCACGTCCTATTTTTCGGCCTCCTCTAATTCTTACTCTTCTCACTCTTCCTGCTCCCTCCATTGTACCCAGTGGACATAGTAGCCATACATGTGTATAGATTTGCTAGGAGTGTGTTGATCATTTGGAAATTGAGTGTAAAGCAGTGCTATTTTGACAAGTTGTCGTCGTTCTGTCTTCCACATTCATGAAAGGTTTGGTATGAATGTTGAGTCATATCTCATGAAACAGTCATGAATGCTTTATGTGCAGTTTATGACAGCTGCTATGAATGTGTTATGAACTCACCCGTCAAGTAAAGTGTAACTGAAAATTATTTATCGACCGTCATAATTGCAGACCGATAGAAAATGCCTAATATCGGGCCGCCGATAAATCGATCAGGCTCTAAAACAAATACACACACACACACACTTACATGGTATTCTACAAACAAACAAACACACACACACACACACACACATACTTACAAGGTATTCTACAAACACACACACACTCTCAATGGTATTTTACAATCACAAACACACACACACACACACTCTTACATGGAATTCTACAAACACACACACACACACTCACAGAGGTCTGAAAAGTACAGGGTTATTACGGGAGTTTCTAAAAATAAATAAATAAATGTTTGGAATATTTATTATTAATGGCGTGTGTGTGTGTGTACCGTTGAGCCATCGGGAGTTGTACTGGTCAGTCCTCATGACAGTGTGTGTGTGTGTGTGTGTGTGTGTGTGTGTGTGTGTGTGTGTGTGAGTGTGTGTACCGTTGAGCCAGCGGGAGTTGTACTGGTCAGTCCGCATGGCAGTGTGTGTTCCCAGCGTGCGGAAAATGGCCGAGTCCGTCCCCATGAAGTCGACATACACACCTGCGTAGAGCTCGCCATCTGGAACACACACACACACACACACACACACACACACACTCGTCATATATACACACCTGCGTAGAGCTCGCCGTCTGGAACACACACACACACACACACACACAC
>NW_027468837.1:43166631-43216631 GCF_046254945.1 Alosa pseudoharengus
CTGAAGTGCCCTTGAGCAAGGCACCTAACCCCTCACTGCTCCCCAAGCACTGCTGTAGTAGGCAGCTCACTGCGTCAGGATTAGTGTGTGCTTCAACTCACTGTGTGCTGAGTGTGTTTCACTAATTCACGGATTGGGATAAATGCAGGGACCAAATTTCCCTCACGGGATCAAATGAGTATATGGTAACACTTTACTTGACAGGTGAGTTCATAACACATTCATAGCAGCTGTCATAAACTGCACATAAAGCATTCATGACTGTTTCATGCAGCATGAGACTATGGAGTAACCCATTGACTCAGATGTGACATGATCAGGTAAGAGGTCTGGACCAAAAACGGCAATGCTGCTTTGCGATTGTTGGACTTTTATTTTGACAAGTTGTCGTTGTTCTGTCTTCCACATTCATGAAAGGTTTGGTATGAATGTTGAGTCATGTCTCATGAAACAGTCATGAATGCTTTATGTGCAGTTTATGACAGCTGCTATGAATGTTTTATGAACTCACCCGTCAAGTAAAGTGTTACCGAGTATATATACTTATACTTATACTTATTTCTAACACTATTCTATCAACGTGTGTATTTAGTGTGTGTGTTTAGTGTGTGTGTTTAGCGTGTGTGTTTAGCGTGTGTGTTTTGTGTGTGTGTTTAGTGTGTGTGTTTAGTGTGTGTGTTTAGCGTGTGTGTTTAGCGTGTGTGTTTTGTGTGTGTGTTTAGTGTGTGTGTTTAGTGTGTGTGTTTAGCGTGTGTGTTTAGCGTGTGTGTTTTGTGTGTGTGTTAAGTGCGTGTGTGTAAGGAATACCTCTGGTTTACGCCCTCTGTTGACGTAGGTGCAGACGGGATTGTGTGTGTTGTGTGTGTGTGTGTGTGTGTTTAGTGTGTGTGTGTGTGTGTGTGTGTGTATATACCTCTGGTTGCAGACGTAGACGTAGGTGCAGATGGGATTGTGTGTGTGTGTGTTGTGTGTGTGTGTTTAGTGTGTGTGTGTGTGTGTGTGTGTGTGTGTGTGTGTGTTTGTGTGTGTGTGTGTGTGTGTGTGTGTGTGTGTGTGTGTGTGTGTGTATGTGTGTGTGTGTGTATATACCTCTGGTTTGCGGCCTCTGTTGACGTAGGTGCAGATGGGATTGTGTGTGTTGTGTGTGTGTGTGTGTGTTTAGTGTGTGTGTGTAAGGAATACCTCTGGTTTACGGCCTCTGTTGACGTAGGTGCAGACGGGATTGTGTGTGTGTTTAGTGTGTGTGTGTGTGTGTGTGTGTGTGTGTGTGTGTTTAGTGTGTGTGTGTGTGTGTGTGTGTGTGTGTGTGTGTGTGTGTGTGTGTGTGTGTGTGTGTGTTTAGTGTGTGTGTGTGTGTGTGTGTGTGTGTGTGTGTGTGTGTATACCTCTGGTTTGCGGCCTCTGTTGACGTAGGTGCAGATGGGATTGTAGGCTCCGGTTCCACAGATGTAGAGGTGCGTCCGGTTCCACGGTTCTATCAATCGGATGAAGTTCCCGCACTCACCCTGAACACAGCACGCAAGCAGAACACTCAAATATACACACACACACACACATACACACACACACACACCTCATACACACACACACACACACACACACACACACACACACACACACACACACACACACACACACACACACACACACACACACCTCATACACACACACACTAAAGCACATATACACACACTAACACACTAACACACACACTAACATACACACACACACACACACACACACACGCACACACACGCGCGCGCACACACACACACACACACACACACACACTAAAGCACATATACACACACTAACACACACACACACACACACACACACACACACACACATACACACACACACCCACAGGCAGGTGAGACTCACATTGACGTCCTTCCCGCTGAGGACACACTCCGTCTTCCTCTGCTGGGACACTGGCCAGTGGATCTGGGTACACACAACAGCTTTCACTAACGGCACACACACACGCACGCATGCACACGCATGCACGCACGCACACACTATACCTTCTCGCATACACTACTAAACTCTCTCGCATACACTACTATACTCTCTTGCATACACTAGTATACTCTCTCGCATACACTTCTAAACTCTCTCTCACATACACTACTATACTCTCTCACATATACTACTAAACTCTCTCACATACACTACTATACTCTCTCACATACACTACTATACTCTCTCACATACACTACTATACTCTCTCATACACTTCTATAGTCACTCACATATACGACTATACTCTCTCACATACACTACTATACTCTTTACTCTCTCACATACACTACTATACTCTCTCACATTCACTACTATACTCCTTCACATACACTACTATACTCTCTCACATACACGACTATACCCTCTCATACATACATGTAAAATGACTATAATAGTGAGTGTGCATGAGTATAGTGGTGTATGTGCAAGATTATGATAGTGTGTGTAAGACCAAGTATGAATTAAGACGGCCCCTCATACACGCACGCACGAACGCACGCACACACGCACGCACGAACGCACACACACGCACGCACGCACGCACGCACGCACGCACACACACACACACACAACAGCTTTCACTAATGGCACACACACACGCACGCACACACACACACACAACAGCTTTCACTAACGGCACACATATGGAGTCAAAATAGGGTCTTTAATATTGAGAGCTTGTGAAAAGATGTTCACATGTGTAATAAAGTTTTGCAGCTGTGCAAAAGGAGTTCTGCATGTGAAAAGAAATTTCGTACCTGTAGAAATATTTTGTACATGTGTGAAAAAATTATGTACCTGTAGAAATATTACGTACTTGTGTGAAAGAAATGTGTATCTGTAGAAATATTTTGTACATATGTGGGGGGAAAATGCGGATCTGTAAAAATATTTTGTACACGTGTGGAAAAAATATGTACCTGCACAAATACTTTGTACGTGTGTGAATCTCCTACGCGATGCTTTCCTGCGCAACACTGAAGTACGAGTGTGAAACTGAGATACAAGCTTACGGACTTTTGACCCTAATTTTACTGCCTTTCTGAAGAGCCAATCAACACATTGCTTACTGCCAACCAATCAGCGTTCCCCACCGACCACCTAGATTTTGGTGCTAAACAGATTGGCTTCATATCGAAGAGTATACCAGAGAATGTCTAATAAGACATAGTATACTCAGAGCCCGTCTATAATGTCTTATTAGAAATTCTCTGGTATACTCTTTGATTGGGGTTGCAAAATTATAACTTAATTAAGAGTGACGTGGTAGCTCAATTTATACTGTGATCGCAAAAAGGGTTGAAGCGGAGCCGTAATGTTAACGTTAGCTAGAACTATCCCATCCGCTTTTTAGACTGTAACGTTATAGGTTAGCTTCTAGCTAGCAGTAATGTTGACGAAATAGTTGAATTATTCATTCCATTTCCGAAAGGGTGATTCAGTGGTGTCATTCATGATTAAAAACAGTAATACTGTACACACATTTATGTTTATCTGCTATTATTATTTGATATGAGAACACGTTTATTTTATCACCCTTTGCAAGCCTATAATAATAGCCTAGTGGACGGCAAAAAGACGAATCAAATGAATGGGTTGTAATGGGACATCCACAGCTAGGAGATTATAGTGAGTAAGATTATAGTAATGCCCTTCCAGGACTGTTGGTTTGTTGTTTGGAATACAACATCCCATTTTCTTACATAGTTTTGTTTTCTTTGTGTTTGGGGAGTATTTTAACCACACGGTTATCTCGTCAGTTTATGAAGCACAGCAGCGGTTGCTATAGCAACCATAGACTGAACAGGACGGTAGACTACCAAGCAAGCAAGCTTAGGCAAAGTCTATGGCAAGATCTGAATGTAAATGGATAAACTCGTTCAAGCGTTTTCTTTATTTCCTATTTCTTTCAATTCTTTAACTTAAGACATGTAAGAATTAAGCCTACTTATTCGCTGGGCAACGTAAAAAACTGATGAGTTACATTAGCCCTAGCACTATGAGCTACGATAAACGTCAGCTAGGATAGCTATGGCAGCTATCATACAGTTATTATTTCATGTTCTGGTATGATATTCTTAACGTTTTGACTATGTTACAACTGATAAAAGCATGACAAATAAAGTAACCAAATCGCTTTGCAATATTTTAGTCCAGAAATACTTATGGGTGTTCATTTACAGTAATGTTACGACCTATCTGCCCTTGCTGTTACCACCAGTTTTAATAACTAATCTAGATCTGTGGGTTAGCGGCAAAATCTGGGTGGTCGGTGGGGAACGCTGATTGGTTGGCAGTAAGCAATGTGTTGATTGGCTCTTCAGAAAGGCAGTAAAATTAGGGTCAAAAGTCCGTAAGCTTGTATCTCAGTTTCACACTCGTACTTTCAGTGTTGCGCAGGAAAGCATCGCGTAGGAGATTCACACACGTAAAAAGTATTTGTGCAGGTACATATTTTTTCCACACGTGTACAAAATATTTTTACAGATCCGCATTTTCCCCCCACATATGTACAAAACATTTCTACAGATACACATTTCTTTCACACAAGTACGTAATATTTCTACAGGTACATAATTTTTTCACACATGTACAAAATATTTCTACAGGTACGAAATTTCTTTTCACATGCAGAACTCCTTTTGCACAGCTGCAAAACTTTATTACACATGTGAACATCTTTTCACAAGCTCTCAATATTAAAGACCCTATTTTGACTCCATACACACACACATACACGCACACACACACACACACACACACACACACACACACACGCATGCACGCACGCACACGCACGCACGCACACACGCACGCACACACACACACACACGCACTCACGCACACACACACACAGGCTGGTAAGGAAAGCTGGCTCTGTAGTGGGAGCTGAACTGGAGTGCATCACTTCAATATCTGACAAAAGGACCCTGAACAAACTGATCAACATCTTGGACAATGAGTGTCATCCACTCCACAGCACTATTGTTAAGCAGAAGAGCCTGATCAGCTGGAGACTTCGCTCACTGCCTTGCACAACAGACAGACTGAGGAAGTAATTTGTCCCCAGGGCCATTGAACTGTTCAATGCTTCACTTAAGGGAAGAGGAGAGATAGACTTCTCTGCATAGTCTGTCTGCCTCTTCACTCCCCCCATGTTTGGATACTGTCTGTCCACTAGCCACTTTTACCACTGTCTTTCTGCCTCACAGGGTGCAATTTGTGTAAAAACCAGAGGGGGGAATGATTTTGAATAAGTTTGTAACCCCCAAAAAAAAAAAAAAAAAAAAAAAATGAACGAACGATTCATAGCCTAGTAATGTTATGGCTAATAATAGCCTATATTAATTTTGCCACCTTTGTAACATTTTAGTTTTAGTTTACCGTGGTGTATGACTTTAAACAGCGAGTGTGCTTGGTATGATGATCAGCTCCTCTAATGCAGGGTAGGACTACATTTTGACAAGCATACAAATTCACCTTGTTCTTGCCCCATCTGAAATGACTCCTCTACTTTTGCTGCCTCCATCCTTTCTGTATTTGTTGTGTAAAAAAGCGTTGTATATGATAGCACTGAAGTCTTAAGTTAGTGAATTGGCAAACAGTGTTAGTTGGTAACCAAATAGCCTACACATTGCGCTACACGCTGCGTAGGCTACGTGCATTCTCTCTCCTGCTAATTTTCGTTCAGTAGCTAAGTGCGTAATATTGCAAAAGTTGAAAAAATAAATGTGTGTATTGTAGCCTACAGAAAATAAATAGCCTATCATACTGTCAGTTAATTGGCTACAGTGCAGTAAAGAGTTTGGAGAGTAAAGTTATAGGGCAACTTGAAGTTTTATGAAAATAATTTACAAATTAGAACATAAAGACCATGAAGCTTCTATTTCTTGCAGCTGTTAAAACACCCGCTAGATAGTTTAAATACCCACCAACATTCGTTTTTGCAGTACAGATTATTTCTGAAAGTTATTTGTCTACTAGACCTAGCCTATCAAACGAGTGCTTTCTCGTTCGTCCTCCGCAAACTACAGGTGTTTCGGTAGAGAGCCATTGAATAAGCGATGCCAAGCAATTTCTGTAACACTTTTTGTGACATTCAGCAAATATCTCCTCATTTAATGTAATTTTGAAGGTTCTAAAATATGACGATATGCTTCACTGAATCCTTCTCGTTTTCTTTCATTTGTCCAGCTAACTTTTTCATTGAAACTAGCCATTTATGATGGATTACACACTCGACATTCTGAAATGTCCTGCACGATCAAGGCCAAATTAAGTTATCACGCAGCCACTGTGTCAGCAGCATGAGTGCTGACGGTGACGGTGCGTTTCTGATGTCAGATTATTATGTAGGCTAGCCCACTAGACTGTTCTCACGTTGCAGCGCTTTACTTTTATGAAGTAGCAGAGGGGGATAAATGTTGTCCCCCCCCCCCGGCGATGAAAATAATTTAGCAGAGGGGAGGATATCAAGACCAGAGGGGGGAAATCCCCCCCCATCCCCCCTACAAATCGCACCCTGTATATAGACTTTATTCTTGCACTGTTGCACTGTTGGACTTACTCATTTGCACTATCACCATGACACTCACTCACACAGAGCACCTTACCTTACCTTACAATGCACAGAGAATCACAGGCTCAGTTCCTACCTCAGTCATTGTAAGCGCCTCTACATTGATTAATCACCACTATGTGTATACTGTTTTTAGAATTGATTTAGATTAAGTGTTAGTTAGCATAATTTGTATTTTAGTATATTTAGTATATTCTTTATCTTCTACTGTCCTTATTTCTTAGTTGTGTTTTTATATTATATACTTTTAATTACTTTTTCTGCTGTTAGTGAATGTGTGTGTGTTGTCTGTATGCTAATGAGACCTTAAATTTCCCCTGGGGATCAATAAAGTATCTATCTATCTATCTATCTACACACACAGACAACAACTTTCACTAACTCACGCACACACACACACAACAGCTTTCACGAACTCACACACGCACGCACGCACACACACACACACACAACAGCTTTCACTAACGGCACACACACGCGCACGCACACACACACACACACAACTTTCACTAACTCACGCATGCAAACACACACACACACAACAACTTTCACTAACTCACGCACACACACACACATACAACAACTTTCACTAACGGCACACACACGCACGCACGTGGATACACACACACACATATTTACTTACGATGCGGGGCTCGTGGTTGATGTCGCAGAGGTCCAGTGACAGGAAGTAGTCCTTGCTGCCCACATACATGCGGTCATAGTCCTTTCTCTCTCTCACACACACACACACACACACACACACACACATTCACTTACTATGCGGGGCTCGTGGTTGATGTCGCGTAGGTCCAGTGACAGGAAGTAGTCCTTGCTGCCCACATACATGCGGTCATAGTCCTCGTCCATCCGCAGGATGCGGAACGCCGTCGTGTTCAACAAGTACGAGAAATGGTGGCTGGTTCCAGTGGAGTGTAGCTCTGCACACACACACACACAGAAACACACACACAGGCACACACACACACACACACACACAAACATACACACACACAGAAACACACATTTTTGTGGATTATTGTGATGAATAATTTTGTATAAATGTTTCTTATTTGACAGACAAATACCTACAAAAACTGTAACAGGAAGCGATCATAACAGCACTACTGCAGATTCATAATAGCAGATTCATAACAGCACTACTGCAGATTCATAACAGCAGATTCATAACAGCACTACTGCAGATTCATAACTGCAGATTCACCACAGCGGATTCATAACTGCAGATTCACCACAGCAGATTCATAACAGCAGATTCATAACAGCAAATTCATAGCTGCAGATTCATAACTGCAGACTCATAACAGCACTACTGCAGATTCATAACAGCAGATTCATAACAGCAGATTCATAACAGCAGATTCACCACAGCAGATTCATAACAGCAGATTCACCACAGCAGATTCATAACAGCAGATTCACCACAGCAGATTCATAACAGCACAGATATCACCAAGCAGCAGGAGCACATGAATGAATGTGTCTCGGCGAGTAAGTGCACATCTATGTGTGTGTGTGTGTGTGTGTGTCTGTCTCGGCGGGTAAGTGCACATCTGTGCGTGTGTGTGTCTCGGCGGGTAAGTGCACAACTGTGTGTGTTATACTCAAATTTGTGTGTTAAAATAGGCGTGTGTGTGTGTGTGTGTGTTCAAATAGGTAGGTATCTGTGTGCGTGTGTGTCTGTGTGTGTGTGTGTGTGTGTGTGTTCAAATGGATATATGTGTTTTTACATGTGCTTCTGAGTTATTAGTGTTGGACGTCCTACAAGCCAAGTCAAAGAAAGCTCTTGTACATTCACAGACATGCGTGCACGAACACACACACACACACATACATAAACACACACACACACACAGCATTGCCAAACAATGCTTCATAAATAGAGAATGTGACAAACGTTTCACCACATAACCAAGTCATCACTTGAGATGAAATGTTGCATGAGAGTTGTTTCATCAACACACATGGAGACTGTTTCATAAGCACCAACCAACACACACACACACACACACACACACACACACACACACACACACACACACACGACATGAAGAATGTTTCATTAGCACAGAGCAACACACACACACACACACACACACACACACACACACACACACACACACACACACACACACACACACACACACACACACACACACATGACATGAACATGACTGTTTCATTAGCAGAGAGCAAATCATGCAAGATTAGAAAGTGCATGTTATATGCACAGAAAGCAGCATGCTATAATCTGATAACGTGAGAGTGTGCTAACAGCCAACAGCATATAATAAATGACACAGTTGACCCTAACTTGACCTTACTAATATTCAAACCCCTTCAACTAAATTAATATTCAAACTGCTTCAACGATATTAATTAACAGTGTTGGGCACTAGAGTTGCTATAGCTACAATTCTCAGTAGCTTGGCGGTAACGTCACTATTTCTTGAATCAAGTAACTTTTCAGCAGCTTAACTCTTTTATTGGTCAAGTAGCGTGGTAACGACCTCAGACGCTAGTTTTATTTATTTTTATATGGCTTAACACAGTGGAGATGCAGTTTGTAGTCTAGAAAATAAATGACAACACAGGCACTCAAGATTGTTCGGAACACACTGTCTGCGCCCTTGAATTCCATGTGACTTTGAACTCTTTTGACTTTTGATAGTGAGCATTGTTTTACATCAGTGGTCCCCAAAGTACAGCCCATGACCTCATTTTGGGAGGCCTCCAAAACATGTCCGTGGTATATAGCATTGGGCCCGCACAGGAGTATGACACCTGTTACGACCCCCTATGCCCCCTTCAGGCCTGGCATGGCCATTGCATTTAGCCCAATTAGATAATCACGCACACCTAGTAAAGGTATGTGGGTATTTAAGGGGCTGGTAAAGGTGTGTGGGTATTTAAGGGGCTGGTAAAGGTGTGTGGGTATTTAAGGGGCATGGTGAAGGTGTGTGGGTATTTAAGGGGTTGGTAAAGGTGTTTGGGTATTTAAGGGGCATGGTAAAGGTGTGTGGGTATTTAAGGGGTTGGTAAAGGTGTGTTGGTATTTAAGGGGCATGGTAAAGGTGTGTGGGTATTTAAGGGGTTGGTAAAGGTGTGTTGGTATTTAAGGGGCATGGTAAAGGTGTGTGGGTATTTAAGGGTCATGGTAAAGGTGTGTGGGTATTTAAGGGGCATGGTAAAGGTATGTGGGTATTTAAGGGGTTGGTAAAGGTGTTTGGGTATTTAAGGGGCATGGTAAAGGTATGTGGGTATTTAAGGGGTTGGTAAAGGTGTTTGGGTATTTAAGGGGCATGGTAAAGGTGTGTTGGTATTTAAGGGGTTGGTAAAGGTGTGTGGGTATTTAAGGGGCATGGTAAAGGTGTGTGGGTATTTAAGGGGTTGGTAAAGGTGTGTGGGTATTTAAGGGGTTGGTAAAGGTGTGTGGGTATTTAAGGGGCATGGTAAAGGTGTGTGGGTATTTAAGGGGTTGGTAAAGGTGTGTTGGTATTTAAGGGGTTGGTAAAGGTGTGTTGGTATTTAAGGGGTTGGTAAAGGTGTGTGGGTATTTAAGGGGTTGATAAAGGTGTGTTGGTATTTAAGGGGTTGGTAAAGGTGTGTTGGTATTTAAGGGGTTGGTAAAGGTGTGTTGGTATTTAAGGGGTTGGTAAAGGTGTGTGGGTATTTAAGGGGTTGGTAAAGGTGTTTGGGTATTTAAGGGGCATGGTAAAGGTGTGTTGGTATTTAAGGGGTTGGTAAAGGTGTGTGGGTATTTAAGGGGTTGGTAAAGGTGTTTGGGTATTTAAGGGGCATGGTAAAGGTGTGTGGGTATTTAAGGGGTTGGTAAAGGTGTTTGGGTATTTAAGGGGCATGGTAAAGGTGTGTGGGTATTTAAGGGGCATGGTAAAGGTGTGTGGGTATTTAAGGGGTTGGTAAAGGTGTGTGGGTATTTAAGGGGTTGGTAAAGGTGTGTGGGTATTTAAGGGGTTGGTAAAGGTGTGTGGGTATTTAAGGGGCATGGTAAAGGTGTGTGGGTATTTAAGGGGTTGGTAAAGGTGTGTTGGTATTTAAGGGGTTGGTAAAGGTGTGTGGGTATTTAAGGGGTTGGTAAAGGTGTTTGGGTATTTAAGGGGCATGGTAAAGGTGTGTTGGTATTTAAGGGGTTGGTAAAGGTGTGTTGGTATTTAAGGGGCATGGTAAAGGTGTGTTGGTATTTAAGGGGTTGGTAAAGGTGTGTTGGTATTTAAGGGGTTGGTAAAGGTGTGTGGGTATTTAAGGGGCATGGTAAAGGTGTGTGGGTATTTAAGGGGTTGATCTCGCTCTTGATTTGGGCACTTTTCTGTTGCACCTTTGGGTTAGCGCTCTCCTACTGGCACCTTCTTTCTAGCTTGGAACATCATACTGACTTTGGCATACACACACACACACACACACACACACACACACACACATGAACACACTAGCATACACACACACACATGAACACACTAGCATACACACACACACCCACATGAACACTTGCATACACACACACACACACACACACACATGAACACACTAGCATACACACACACACACATGAACACACTAGCATACACACACACACATGAACACACTAGCATACACACACACACCCACATGAACACTTGCATACACACACACACACACACACACATATGAACACACTAGCATACACACACACACATGAACACACTAGCATACACACACACATGAACACACTAGCATACACACACACACATGAACACACTAGCATACACACACACACTTGAACACTTGTATACACACGCACACACACCCATGAACACACTAGCACACACACACACACCCATGAACACACTAGCACACACACACACACACATGAACACACTAGTATACACACACACACCCACATGAACACTTGCATACACACACACACACACACACACACATGAACACACTAGCATACACACACACACACACATGAACACACTAGCATACACACACACACATGAACACACTAGCATACACACACACACCCACATGAACACTTGCATACACACACACACACACACACACACACACATGAACACACTAGCATACACACACACACATGAACACACTAGCATACACACACACATGAACACACTAGCATACACACACACACATGAACACACTAGCATACACACACACACTTGAACACTTGTATACACACGCACACACACCCATGAACACACTAGCACACACACACACACCCATGAACACACTAGCACACACACACACACACATGAACACACTAGTATACACACACACACCCACATGAACATGGGGCAGCCATGGCCTACTGGTTAGCACTTCGGACTTGTAACCGGAGGGTTGCCGGTTCGAACCCCGACCAGTAGGCACGGCTGAAGTGCCCTTGAGCAAGGCACCAACCCCTCACTGCTTCCCGAGCGCCGCTGTTGATGCAGGCAGCTCACTGCGCTGGGATTAGTGTGTGCTTCACCTCACTGTGTGTTCACTGTGTGCTGATTCACGGTTTCACGGGAATTCACGGATTGGGATAAATGCAGAGACCAAATTTCTCTCACGGGATCAAAAGAGTATATATACTTATACTTACTTATACACACTAGCATACATACACACTTGCATACATGCTTTTACTTTCTCCTAGACATCTTTTGGTAATGGTTATTTATTGCTTTTGGTTATTTTCAATAAATACTTTATTGGTTAACCCTTAGAACCCGATTGACGCAAAGTGCGTCAAAAAACACACCCTTTCTTCTCTGTTACATTGCTCCAGAACGGTTCATCGCAGCGAGATGAAACCTTTATTGCACGACAGAGCAGAAGTGGGGCTTTCCAACGAGACTACACACTTGTCTGTACGATCAAGTATGAAAATTAAAAAAAATCATGAAATTAAATCAAATTGCATCATATTTACAGTCTATACTTCTCTGCATTCACCTGCACACACATTACTCTAGTTTGAATTACTCGCGAACCCGTGATCGCATCGATATGGCAAGCATATCAGATGAAAGAGGAGGCACAGGGCTATCCATTGGTACCATGTTTATCTATCCTTCTGACTTATAAAAACAGACGAAGTGTCTGCAAAATAAGAACGTCATGTACACAAACCAACGCTGCACACTCATTACTCTCGTTTGAATTACTCGCGGACCCGTGATCGCATAGATATGCCACGCATGTCAGATGAAAGAGGAGACTCAGAGCTATCATTTGATACCAAGTCCTTCTGGGTTATAAAACAGACGAAGTGACAGCAAAATAATAACTTCATATAACTGGACTTACCCCACGTTTTTGTCTGTTCTTGTGGCAAAGCATGTTTATAATCCAATGCTATCATGTGTTTCTCTATGGCAAAGCATGTTCATATTCCGGTTTTGAGATCCTAGCAAATTCCTGCATGGCATCCAATTCAAGGCTCACATTGCATCCCAATTTGTTCAACAAATAAACACCTTTTTTGCCTTTACTTTTTTCATGGCAATGCAGTAAAAAGTTGAGAATTATTATGACTGCATACACACAGGCACGCAGGCTAACACGCAACCTCGGGTCAAGTCAGGTCAGATCAGTTCGTGTCACAGATATGGAGCGCAGAAAGGTCATTTTTCATCACTAAATAAAAAATGGCATTTATTTCCGTAAATCACACAGCAAATATTTCTGTAAATTGCTCAGCCCCAGAGTATCCCTCCAACATGGCAATCATATTGCCCGATTCAGGACAGTCTGCCCTACAACCACATGAAATGCATGTAGAGCTGTGAGCTTGCTGTGGTGAGATACATGTCGAAATATAAGAATTTTTATAATACACTTTTTATATTTTAATTCTTTAAAAATCAAAATAAAATCAATGCTAGTATTAATACATGAAATGATGGCAGATCTGAATAGCCTAGACTCTCCTGAAAAAAACAATATATAATATATGTGTGTGGCACTTACAATGACCAGAATAAATCCTTATGAATAAAGGTAGTGAAAATGCCCTAAAAACAGCTTAGGGTTCTAAGGGTCAAAGTTATCTCTGTTATCCCGGCTCCCTCTTTATGTTGCAGCTTAGAGCCGGGTCGTAACAACACACACACACACACACACACACGGGTCGTAACAACACCGTAAAACTAGAACTTCCCTAATTTCCCCCATTCATTCTCTTTGGTGAGAACAGTACACATGTAATGCTTTTTCTGTCCACTGGTAGTTGTTTTGGCGGTGTGTTTAGTTTGCCATTAAAAACGGAATGAAATGTAGGCCTATCTGCAAACAAGGTATTCTAACCAGGTGAGTGAAAGTTAGAATGGTGGTCATTGCAGATGTTTTTTTTTTTCAGCACTTCATAAAACTTCATAGTTATAGCTTGTTCACAACTTCAGTTCAAAGTTCACAAATTTTAAATAAAATATACTTTTAGGAATGGTAAAGTGTTTTTATTAGTATTATTTCATTTGATCTATTTCCATGTTCCACATTTTATGTTGATATAGCATGATGGCAATATAAAATAAACACAGCGAACAATGGTATTAGATTGCAATAGCCTATGATTAAATATGTGATTAAATATAGATATTGCACACACACACACACACAAACACAAACACACAAACACACACACACACATACCACACACACACACACACCCACCCCAGTGCTACTGAAGCTTCCTCTTTGTCCTGGCAGCCAGCCAGCCAGCCAGCCAGCCTGGGGTATTTATAAGACACATGAAGCCTCTCCACACAGGCAAGCCGGTGTGTGTGTGTGTGTGTGTGTGTGTTTGTGTTTGTGTGTGTATGTGTGTGTGTGTGAGTGTGTATGAAATCTTTCAGCACAGGCAAGCATGTGTGTGTATCAGCTGTGAGTGAGTGTGAGGGAGAGAGAGATGTGTCATTATTACCATCCCTGACACACACACACACACACACACACACACACACACACACCACATACACACACACACTTAGCAGTCTCGGCTACTTCACTATGCCAAGGGAGGTGAAGACTTGAAAACTCATTCAATAAACCAGTATTTTAAAACTATCTCCCTCTGTCTCTCTCTCTCTCCCTCTGTCTCTCTCTCTCCTTCTCTCTCTCTCTCTCCACCTCTCCTCTCTAATCTTGGATTACCCCCTGGCTCAGGAAACCACAGAGAGAGAGAGAGAGAAGGATAGAGAGAGAAGGATAGAGAGGAGAGAGAGAGAAGGATAGAAGGATATAGAGAGAGAAGGATAGAGAGAGAGAAGGATATAGAGAGAAGGATAGAGAGAGGAGAGAGAGAGAAGGATAGAAGAATATAGAGAGAGAAGGATAGAGAGAGAGAAGGATATAGAGAGAAGGATAGAGAGAGGAGAGAGAGAGAAGGATCTCTAGATGCAAAGCAGAGAGGGAGAGCAGGAGAGTGTGTGTCTAGTGTCCAGTGCAGCATGTGGTCAGGAGAGAGTGTGTGTGTGTGTGTCTAGTGCAGCATGTGGTCAGGAGAGTGTGTGTGTGTGTCTAGTGCAGCATGTGGTCAGGAGAGAGTGTGTGTGTGTCTAGTGCAGCATGTGGTCAGGAGAGTGTGTGTCTAGTGTCTAGTGCAGCATGTGGTCAGGAGAGTGTGTGTGTGTGTGTCTAGTGCAGCATGTGGTCAGGAGAGTGTGTGTGTGTGTCTAGTGCAGCATGTGGTCAGGAGAGAGTGTGTGTGTGTGTGTCTAGTGCAGCATGTGGTCAGAAGAGTGTGTGTCTAGTGTCCAGTGCAGCATGTGGTCAGGAGAGTGTGTCTAGGATGTGTGTTTGTGTGTGTGTGTGGGAAACACTCACCCACCCGTTTAGGGGGGTTTGGGGGGGGGGGCAGGATGTTGTTTCTATGGAGACACACGGACGGCATGGCGACTTGGCAGAGTCTGCTGTGCTCCACAGGAAGTTTACAACCAAGCAGAAGTGGGTGACCCTATGACCTCTGACCTCACACAGAGAAACCCGAGGATTCTGGGAAACTGGCATCAGGTGTCACAGGCCCAGAGAGAAGAGAGAGAGAGAGGGGGAGAGAGAGAGAAGTAAAGAAAGAGAGGGACAGAAGGAGAGAAAGACTAAAACCGACCTCAGCGTGGTTTGTCCCCCTAAAACCAACCTCAGCGTGGTTTGTCCCCCTAAAACCAACCTCAGCGTGGTTTGTCCCCCTAAAACCAACCTCAGCGTGGTTTGTCCCTCTGTCCCCCTAAAACCAACCTCAGCGTGGTTTGTCCCCCTAAAACCAACCTCAGCGTGGTTTGTCCCTCTGTCCCCCTAAAATCAACCTCAGCGTGGTTTGTCCCCCTAAAACCAACCTCAGCGTGGTTTGTCCCTCTGTCCCCCTAAAACCGACCTCAGCGTGGTTTGTCCCCCTAAAACCAACCTCAGCGTGGTTTGTCCCCCTAAAACCAACCTCAGCGTGGTTTGTCCCTCTGTCCCCCTAAAACCAACCTCAGCGTGGTTTGTCCCCCTAAAACCGACCTCAGCGTGGTTTGTCCCCCTAAAACCAACCTCAGCGTGGTTTGTCCCTCTGTCCCCCTAAAACCGACCTCAGCGTGGTTTGTCCCTGACCTCAGGATGGGTTAGTGGTTTATCCCTCCAAACGCCAAACAGCTCTTTGGATCTATTGATCATCCTCTCCTCATCTGCTCCATTAGAACTCAGATCAATACCAGCTAACAGCGCCAACACAGGCTGTGTGTGTGTGTGTGTGTGTGTGTGATCAATACCAGCTAACAGCACCAACACAGGCTGTGTGTGTGTGTGTGTGTGTTATCAATACCAGCTAACAGCGCCAACACAGGCTGTGTGTGTGTGTGTGATCAATACCAGCTAACAGCACCAACACAGGCTGTGTGTGGGTGTGTGTGTGTGTGATCAATACCAGCTACAGTGGGCAGTGCTTCGACTTGGCCAGCTATACTCGCGGTCCGCGCGTGGGATCACGCGGTATCACGCGACTTTAATTTGTATTTTTCCAGTGAGACGCTGCAACAACCCAAACAACCGGTAGATGGCTCAAGTGAGCAGGGTGTCTCGTAAAAAGAAATGGAGCCTGGAAAACCCTACGCAGACTTCACTACAGACTTTAGCAGACTGGTTTAGAAATAATTTAATAGCCAGAAATATGCCTGCCTTGCCCTAATAAAGAAATATTTGGTTAACTGCGAGTGAATCTAGTTTGCAGCCGTAGAAGAAGCGCAGGACAAATTAAACATTCTGTTTTTCTCCGAGTGCAATGATGATAGACAGACATCATTTGGACAAAATGTAGAGCATATTAACATCCGTTGCTCAGCCAAATGCCTTCCTGTTATGTCCTGTTATCACGGAGTTACAGGCGATAAACGAACCTCAGCGTGGTTTGTCCCTCTGTCCCCCTAAAACCAACCTCAGCGTGGTTTGTCCCCCTAAAACCGACCTCAGCGTGGTTTGTCCCCTAAAACCAACCTCAGCGTGGTTTGTCCCTCTGTCCCCCTAAAACCGACCTCAGCGTGGTTTGTCCCCCTAAAACCAACCTCAGCGTGGTTTGTCCCTCTGTCCCCCTAAAACCAACCTCAAGGCGAACTTAGAGTGATGTTAACCTATTTAAGTTTAACGGCGTGATTGTCGTGAGAGCACGATTCATTGGCGCTTACATGTTCGGCTTTATGTCTACGTGCGCACCTGAGGCTACTCAGCTACAAGAGAAAGAATTTCCCCTGTTTGTATGTTCACTCCAAGTTGGCCTACCATAACTTACCAACTCTGCACTGTAGACCCTAACTGGCTATTTATATTTTCTGTGAAATAAGCAAATGTATTTGTTCAACTTTATGAAGCAGAATTACGCATAGGCTACTTGGAACATAATACATTTGACAAAAGACAGATGTATGTTGCTAGTGACAAAATATTAACTTTCAGTGTTTTACGATGTCTTTGTCATGGGGAAGTGTTTTTCCCCATGCATTTATTCTAGGTTACTGTCAGTGACTGCCGTGAGAGAAGCGGGGTCTGTGTTGTGTTGCGTTGCGTTAATTTATTTTCATTGGGCATGCCATGCCGTGCCGTCCACAGCTCTTCAGTTCTGACAAAGCCAAAATTACTCCTTTTGAAACAATGAGTGCAGGAAGCGCGTTTGTATGGTTATATTGCTTGACGGGGGGATCCCAAGCAGCTTTCAGCCATAAGGATACTTTGAGAACATTTAAATTCACCCGACACTAATATTCAAAGTGTTGAAAACTATTTCGGCATAGCCTATAAAGCAGTTTAATTAAATGGAATGTTAGTTGTAAACAAACGAGCTACTTGGTGATGCTTGGCCTCATAGATGCGCTCATGCCTTAAATGGCAGGAAAAATCTTCACGATAGGCCTATTAACTAACCACCCGATTCACGTTGGCTGGGGGGAAGGGGGGCCATCAGACATTTGTGCCCAGTTAATCGGCCCTGCCCCCAACAAATCACACCTTCCCACCTCTGACATCTTAAAAGAAGTCAAGAGGACTCCTTACTCACAGACCTATTCACAAACCTGCGGCATTTTGCCGTGTTTTGAAATCCTATGCAGTTACAGGAGCTTCCAATCGTGAGGAAGCAATTTTGCATTGTAGGCATAACTAACATGCAATAACGCCACCAACAACAACCAAAACTAGGCTAATCATTGTGAACATGTAAATTAAATGTAACATTATTGTGAATCAAATTAAAATGTTCTCTTTTGCAAAAAGTAGGCATAGTAACAGAATAATTTAATAATGTTACAAAGATACTACATCAATCCGTATGTTTCATTAGGCTACTAGGCTATTTGTTTTGCCTTGATTCATTTAGGCTAGGCCTTTTTATTCAGGGGCCGTATTCACAAAGAATTTTAAGGCTAAAAGTAGCTCCTAACTGGCGAATTTAGGAGCAACTCCTAAAAATAATGGGCGTGCCACTCCTAACTTTAGGACTCCTAATTTTTTCACAAAAAGTAATTCACGAAGCATTTTAGACCTAAAAGTAGCACCTAAGTCTGGGACAGCTTATGTCGAGAGGACTCCTAACTCACTAAGACCTATTCATAAACAGCTTTTTTGAGGCATTTTACGTTGCGATGTTTTGAAATGCGTAGCCTATGCGCAACAGGAGCTTCCAATCGCGAGGGAACAATTTTGCATTCATAAAAGGGATGCAATAACGCCACCAACAACAACCAAAACTACTCATTGTTAACATGTAAATGAAATGTAACGTTTCATTGTGAATCAAATTAAAATGTTCTCCTCTTTGCAAACGTAGCCTAGGCATATGGTGACAGATTAATTTAATAATGTTGCAAAGGTAGGCTACTGCATCAATCCATAGGCCTATGTTTCATTATGCTACTAGGCTATTTGTTTTGCCTTACTCTTTATTCATTTAGGCTAGGCCTTTTTTATTCAGTTATTAATCATCTTCCGTCCTTCTCACTACTTGTGTAGCGCACGCATTCTCCGACCTGTCACCTGTCACTCATCATCGGAAGGGAGGTGTTTGGAATCATTCCCGCGTTACAATCGTCAGCCAATCAAGGTGGTCACTTCAGTCAAGCTCTTGCATGAGTAATGACGTCATCCATAGCAACGAAGACTCACTCCTAGTTTAGGAGTTGTCTGAAAGGCTTTGTGAATAACTTTTAAGAGAAAACTCCAAGCTAAAATCTTTAAGTGCGATTTAGGAGTAGCCTACTCCTAGTAGTAAGATAAAAGGCTTTGTGAATAGCCTACGGCCCCAGTTATTCATCATCTTCCGTCCTTGTGTAGCGCACGCATTCTGAGACCTGTCCTGTCACTCATCATCGTAAGGGAGGTGTTTGGAATCATGCCCGCGTTACTATCATCAGCCAATCGGCCAATCAAGGTGGTCACGCTTGCCCATTTACCCAAATGAATGGTCGAATATTACTGATGATCATTGTTATTTAAGAACATGCAGTGTGCGAGGGTACCAAAAACATCTTGCTCGTAAAAAAGCATCATAACGCACATTCTGGCGGGTCTGTTATTTACTGTAGGCTGCGCAAACCACAGGCCTTTAGCCTATTTTGGGCAAGCCTGCATTCATTCATTCATTCATTCATTCAACCTTTATTTATTCTCGGAGGGTCATTGAGGGAAGCCCTTATTTTCAATGAAGCCGAGATTACAGAAGCGAAGCAAAGCGCTCCACAAACAAGACAACATTCGAGGCCATCTGTTGAAGAATTTTATATAAAGCCTGCGCTAACAGTAATCCTCCTGCCCCTGATAGGCCTACCACAGCTGTGGATAGTGTGGAATGTTCAAGTAATAACACAATCCAATGTGTGTCTCAATTGTCCCCCGCTGACCACCTCACACATTTCTCTAGATTTTGCAACAAATTTACAT
Organism: Alosa pseudoharengus; assembly: GCF_046254945.1. NCBI lineage: Eukaryota > Metazoa > Chordata > Actinopteri > Clupeiformes > Clupeidae > Alosa > Alosa pseudoharengus. The sequence continues at coordinate 43,186,658 of NW_027468837.1, forward strand.
GACACAATGCCATAAAATATGCCAGTTTTAGGACACAGAATAATGTTTGTAATGATACCAGGTAGGCCTACGTTTAACAGTAACAAGTGTAATGAGCTATTCATTGTCGAAGGTGCATGGTGAAGTGAAATTCTTACTTTGGAAAACAAACATTTGCCGATCATCAGAATATTGCAACAGATTCTGTGTTCTGGACTGCAGGTAAGTTGTCAAGCCAGTGGTTCTCAAACTTTTATTTAATTCCCCACTTTGATCAAGGGGCATGACTGATGATAGTGGAGATAACGTGTTATCCCGAGGCTTTTGCAAGCATCTTCGATGGTAGTCTATTAAAAATATAAGTTTTCGATGTCCCAAACGGAGAGACATAGGCTACTTTATTGTTTTTAACGATCTCTATGCTACTCACAAAAATGTAGGCATGGGGACATGATGAAGTAGGCTATCCAACTGTCGTGTGTTAAATTATTGTGATTACGAGCCAGTGGTTTTCAAACATTATGCGTGACTCGGACATCTAACTAAATGCAACAGGCTCATATCGTCCTCACATTCGCAAAATGAGGACCAGTGTTTTGTCAAATAGCTATTCGTTTTAATGAATTTTTATGATAGTATGAAGTGCGTTTTGTATAGGCTACTATCTTAATCTTGGAATATGGGGAGGGAAGTGGACCGCACTATCTGCCATCATGCACAGCTAGCTAGCTGGCTGGCTAGTTTACCCCCTACAATTGCAAATAAACGAACACAAACTTTTTAAAACTGAAATGAAAACAAGTAGCAAAGTCAAGAACACGATATATTCACAATTTTATTTTGACAGATGAAAATAGTGCACTACTTCGCAATAGATAATGAGCAGTAGCTTAGTATTAACCCTATGGTATTAACTTCACTCGCCAGATATCCGCATGGGACTGACCTAAAATCCTTCGATGCAGAAGTATAGTCTCAAAGCTCTGTCAATCACGAGTTCCAGCCACGTTAACAGTTCATTGAAAGTCCATTGAAGCCGAGCCTCAATGGGTTTTTAAACGGACGTACCGCCTCACAGCAATAGGATAATTTAAATTCGGTAGTATTTGACGAAATTGCCAGTGATATTTTAGGGGAGGCTGAGCTTCCCCTGTAGTCTTAGAGCAATCGCCTCTAACACACACACACACACACACACACACACACACACAGCCTGTGTTGGTGCTGTTAGCTGGTATTGAGCACACACACACACACACACACACACACAGCCTGTGTTGGTGCTGTTGGCTGGTATTGATCACACACACACACACACACACACAGCCTGTGTTGGCGCTGTTAGCTGGTATTGATCACACACACACACACACACACACACACACACAGCCTGTGTTGGCGCTGTTAGCTGGTATTGATCACACACACACACACACAGCCTGTGTTGGCACTGTTAGCTGGTATTGATCACACACAAATCTGCTGCATAAGATTGTCCAGGATGGACAAGGATGGGCTCCTGGGGATCCTGACACCGGCGCTTTCGCCCAGGCTCATTTTGGGGGTCTGATGTGACTGGCTGCTTTTGCATACATAGCCTGAAAAGCCTCCTCTGATCTCTTCTCCTTTGCAAAAGCAAGGAGACCCTCAATTCTTTGCCTGCAGTAGAGAACATCCATAGCCCATAAAAACAAACTCAAAATCTTCCAGTGTCCGTATGAAGCCTTTGGCAGCATTGATTGTGTCCTCATCCATAGTCTCATCCTCTAAAATCTTGTCAAAAGTCTCCAGGAGCCCATCATAGTTGTTCACCACGGTGCTCACTATCCGTGATGTGAAGTTCCACCGGGTAGGAGCATTTCTGGGCATCCGAGAGCATCCTGCAGACTCAAGGAAAGCTATCCTCTTGGTGGATTTAGAGAAAAAGGTGGTAAACCCGGAGAGAGATGCAAAAAACACTCTGGAATAAGTTATGCATTTTGCCCCCTGAGATAACACCAAGTTCAGTCTGTGTGCATAGCAGTGCCCAAACACTGCATTTGGGGCTACTTCTTTAACTTTAGCCTGAAGTCCATTCAGAGAGGAAGCCATGACTGCAGCCCCATCATAAGTTTGACCCACAAGTTTGTCTTTATAATTGTAGCCCTGCATGTGTTCATTTAAAACATCAAAGACAGACTGGGCATCTCGACCCCGTGAAACATCATAAAACCCAATAAATCGCTCCTGGATTTGGCCTGCAGTATCAACATATCTCAGTATCACAGACAATTGTGCAGTTTACTCATCTGCTTGTCATGCAAGAAAGGGAGCAGGGAGCTAGCTGTGCATGATGGCAGACAGCGCGTCTGCAGTCAGCTAAATATGAATGTGATTCTGCAGCATAAAGCAGATGTATTTGTTTATTGTACAGAAAAATACAAATGACATGTCAAGCAGGCAATTGACTACATTGCAGTTAAGAAGTAGGGCAAATTAAGACACTGTTTTGATTTGCGTAGTTGCGTTACCCCCAACACTGACAAAAGACAGCAAATTAAGATATTTTTTCGTTTTGTGGAGCGGCACCGGTAGGCTATCAAAAGCAGATTTCGATTTTCGCTACCACCGTGTAGTCAAGCCTTAAGCCATACCCAAGTAGCCTTAATCGATGCCCACTGTAACAGCACCAACACAGGCTGTGTGTGTGTGTGTGTGTGTGTGTGTGTGTGTGTGTGTGATCAATACCAGCTAACAGTGCCAACACAGGCTGTGTGTGTGTGTGTGTGATCAATACCAGCTAACAGCGCCAACACAGGCTGTGTGTGTGTGTGTGTGTGTGTGTGTGTGTGTGTGATCAATACCAGCTAACAGCACCAACACAGGCTGTGTGTGTGTGTGTGTGTGTGTGTGTGTGATCCATACCAGCTAACAGCACCAACACAGGCTGTGTGTGTGTGTGTGTGATCAATACCAGCTAACAGCACCAACACAGGCTGTGTGTGTGTGTGTGTGTGTGTGTGTGTGTGTGTGTGTGTGTGTGTGTGTGTGTGATCAATACCAGCTAACAGCACCAACACAGGCCGATGCCGATTAATTAAAAAATGGCAAAAATCGTCCGGCTGATCAATCGGTCAACCTCTAGTGTTTATGCATGAGTGATTTTAGGCCAGTCGATAGCTGTCCCCACACCACACACACCAGGCCCACCTATTCACACACACACAGCTGCATGGTAGAGTGTACACACACACACAGACCTACACCTATATTAATACTATAGGCTTTTCTTATTCAATCAGTTAGTGTACTGAACCTGCTTAATCAGTTAGTGTACTGAACCTGCTTAATCAGTTAGTGTACTGAACCTGCTTAATCAGTTAGTGTACTGAACCTGCTTTACTTTGTCAGTGGTTATCAACATGTCAGTGTTTATGTGTGCTTTTGTCCAATATTTTGCACTGATCACCAACACACACATACATGTACACACACACATACATACACACACACACATACATGTACACACACACACTCAGCCGAACACACTCACACATTCAGGCCTAGTTTTGCATACAGACCTGTGTGTCTGATGCATGAGACACCAGGCATGAGTGTGTTCTGTGTGTTCTGTGTGTCTGGTGATGGTGTATGAGTGTGTTCAGTGTGTCTGGTGGTGGTGTATGAGTGTGTCCTGTGATGGTGGTATGAGGCATGAGTGTGTCCTCAGGTACTCATCAAGAGAATATATATAGAATAACCCTAATCCTAATCTCTAACCCTAATCCTAAATTATTATTATATTAATCGGCACACAGGTACTCATCAAGAGAATATGTGGTAGCACTTTACTTGAAAGTATCGACACAAGAGAGACATGACACTGTCATGACACATGAATCCTAACCCTAATCCTAATCTCTAACCCTAATCCTAAATTATTATGACAAAAACTGAATGTCACTTAATAACAGAAGTGTTGTGTCATAAATGTTTATGACTGGTTTATGACACGTTCATGACATTGTCATGTGAATCATGTCGATACTGTCAAGTAAAGTGTAACCGAATATGTTTATGCATAGACACACACACGCACCGTCACAAGCACACGCACCCGAGCCCACACGCACACACACACACACACGTGTCACAAGCACACGCACCCGAGCCCACACGCACACACACACACCCGAGCCCACACATACACACACGCACACACACACACACATGCACACACACACACGCACCCGAGCCCACACATACACACACACACGCATATTACACTGTTTCTCTATAAAGGGCAATAAAGTAAAATGTACCTGACAAAGTTTCGGCTGCCTTGCCTCTGTAGCCTTATTCAGAGGTGTCACGTGACGTTGGTTTTCACGTCGTCTGAGGGGGGGGGGGGGGGTTGGCGGGGGCGGCCCTGCAGGACTGTGTCCCAGGTGTGGGATAGTTGGTTTACAGTCTTTGGGGCCCGCTTCCTAATTTCAACCGCCTCTTTGATCCACCGATGGAACCACATCAGGTGAGATGGAAAACACCATATAAACATCTCAGACGACGTCACACCAACATCACGTGACACCTCTGATGAACGCTACAGAGGCAAGGTAGCCAAAACTTACAAGACATTTTACTTTATTGGCCTTTATAGAGAAACAGTGTAATAGTATATCAGTAGGCCTAATGAACCTCTTCAATATACACACACACACACACACACACACACGCACACACACACACACACACACACATACAGTCTCTCCAAGTAAACAGAAGGCACACAGGTGCTCATCAAGAGAATATGTTTATTTACAGTTTATTTACACATACAGTACATGTGCACACACACACACACACGCACACACAAGGGATCTGACTTATGCTACTACCCTCATTAGGCCTAATTAGAGGATTTTACCCCTTGATGTTTCATTAAAACAATGACATCCCCAAAGGGGAGTCCCTCAATGCAAACACATACACACACACACACACACACACACACACACACAGATACATGTGTTTGTGTATGTGTGCGTGTATGTGTGTGCATGGGTGTTTCTGAATGTGTAGGCGCATGTGTGAGTGTGTAAGTCTTTGTGAGTGTATGTGTGTGGGAGCGTCTCTGTGTGTGTGTGTAGGAGTGTGTCTGTGCGAGTGTGTGTGTGTAAAATATTCTCTGTGTGTGTGTAGGAGTGTGATCTGAGTGTGTGTGTAGGAGTGTGTTTGTGTGTGTGTAAGAGCTTCTGTGTGTGTGTGTAGGAGTGTGTCTGTGTGAGTGTGTGTGTGTGTAAGAGCTTCTCTGTGTGTGTGTGTAGGAGTGTGTCTGAGTGTGTGTGTGTAGGAGTGTGTGTGTGTGTAAGAGCTTCTGTGTGTGTGTGTGTGTGTGTGTGTGTGTGTGTGTGTGTGTGTGTAGGAGTGTGTGTGTGTTGGTGTATTCTCTTAAACTCCCACTTGCTGCTCATTTGTCTTCCAACAGAAAGGAAATGCAAAAGAGGCCGAGTCCATACTCTGGGAACCACTCCGGGATGTCCGGAGGGACACACACACACACACATACACACACACACACACACACTTAGTTTGTGTGTGTGTGAGAGACTATCTTAGTCTCTCTCACACACACACACACACACTATCTTAGTCTCTCTCACACACACACACACATGCACTCACTCACTCACACACACTATCTTAGTCTCTCTCTCACACACACACACACACACATGCACTCACTCACTCACTCACACACACACACACTATCTTAGTCTCTCACACACACACACACATGCACTCACTCACTCACACACACTATCTTATTCTCTCTCACACACACACACACACACACACACACTATCTTAGTCTCTCTCACACACACACACACACACACACACATGTACTCACTCACTCACACACACACACACACACACTCACTCACTCACTCACACACACACACACACTATCTTAGTCTCTCTCACACACACACACACACACACACATGCACTCACTCACTCACACACACTTGGGATTGCTCTGGGTCATGCAGAGGGGGATAGACCCTGTCAGCTTCTTTCCCCTCAACACCTCATTTGTGTGAGCAAACACACACACACACACACACACACACACAAAAAAAAAAAAAAACCCATATAAATGTATTTATGTTGTGGACATGCATATGTGTGTGTGTGTGTGTTTGTATATATATAAACTATGTGTGTGTGTGTGTTTGTATATATATAAACTATGTGTGTTTGTTTGTATATATAAACTATATGTGTGTGTGTGTGTTTGTATATATATAAACTATGTGTGTGTGTGTTTGTATATATAAACTATATGTATAAACTATGTGTGTGTGTGTGTGTGTTTGTATATATATATATATATAAACTATGTGTGTGTGTGTATGTTTGTATATATATAAACTATGTGTGTGTGTTTGTATATATATATAAACTGTGTGTGTGTGTGTTTGTATATATATAAACTATGTGTGTGTGTGTGTGTATGTGTTTGTATATATATATAAACTTATGAACAAACAGACACTGATCTCCTTTCCTAATTCTGAAATGTGATACCAGACATTCAAATGTCTTAGATTCTTAGCTCAGGATCAGCTCACAATCCACACACACACACACACACACACACACCAGTGAATAAATTAGCCCTGCTGACCAGCTTAAGGTGGTTTGCTGGTTGACCAGCTTGTTTAACCACCCTATGATAGTTGACCAGCTTGTTTAACCACCCTATGATAGTTGACCAGCTTGTTTAACCACCCTATGATAGTTGACCAGCTTAGACCCCGAAGCCGCCGCCATTTAGAGTTTCAGCCGCAGCCAAATGAAGCCAGCCAATCATGTTGTAGCCAAATGAAGCCAGCCAATCATGTTGTAGCCAAATGAAGCCAGCCAATCATGTTGTAAGCCAAATGAAGCCAGCCAATCATGTTGTAAGCCAAATGAAGCCGCCATCTGATGAACTTTGGCTGAGCCAGCTAGAACTATTTGCATCAAATTATAATTCTATCACATATGTAGGCTAGGTAGAGACATACACACAGGAAAAATAAACGATAAGCGACATCTATTTCCCACTGGATTCACCACAGCACAGTCTTGTTCTCGTTGCTACGATACATAGGACTCATAGTGAATTGACGACCAATTAAAATTGCACGTTTTCCGTACAGAAGAAGCTGTGCTGAGTTTAAATGGCGGAAAGAAGCAAACAAGGTAATTTTGATCTCACTTCACACATAATCCTAATTTCTTTCCTAATTCCTACGTAGGCCTATACTCAAACTTTTGTTAGATTTTCAGGGCCCGGTTCCACAAACACCTGAACCAAAGATTGATGATATGAACCAAATATTCTAAAACAGAGGCAATTACAGCATTGAACGCAATATAACATTCCACTGTTTCCAGAGATTGCTGCATTTCTAGTTCACGATGCAGGCTTCAGTGTACATTAAAGTGAAATGCGCAGTTGTCCAACATAATATAACTGTGTGCTTATATTAACTATATTGAATAGTGAATTACATGTCATAAATATATGCATAATTACTCCATGAAGTTTGACAAGTGTGCATCTAGGCCTATTCTTACACAGCAGCAAGGACATTATTACTTTAAATTGTTTAGTAGCCTATAGATAACAAAATAAATAGGCTACATCATTTGTGAAAGTAAAATCGTGTTTTTTTTATTATTATTACATTGTATTGCATTTTCTAGAAATGTATAGTGTAAGCCGTGCACTGCTTGGAAATATTGAGATCTAGTAAATCAATATAAGAGACATCTGTACATAAAGTGGCAGCTTCAGCCATTTGAAGCCATGAAAAGTTTGGCGGCTGCTGCAGCCATTTAGCTTTTGGCTGAGCCGGCTAGCCAGCCAATAACTTCATCAGCCAGCCATTATTCTCAAAACAAATCGCTTTGGGGTCTAGACCAGCTAGACCAGAAAAACTCTTGCAAAAACATACCTTCAGCTGGTTTACCCAGCTTGTCATACCACCTCAAGTTCGTCATTTTAGTTGGTGTTGCTGGTCTATATTGCTGCCTCATGTTGATCATTCTAGCAAACTAGCATGATCACCTTACATCAAAAATGTCAAGCTTGGCAGGCTGGTCACCAGCATGACCATCTTACACCAGCTGTATCCCACACGACAGGCTGGTCAAACCAGCATGACCAGCTTCCTCAGATGGTCACGCCAGCATATCCAGCTGGTGGCCTAACCAGCTACACCAGCAAAAACCAGCAAGAGCTGGAAGAAAACCAGCAAAGACCAGCTAAAACCAGCTAAACCCAGCTACCAGCATAAGCTGGTTTCTAGCTGTTTTTTTCAGCAGGGATAATATATTACAGGATTCATGACTTTAACGCCATTAATGTTACATGATGCTGACTGACGCTGGCTGTAAGTGTACATTAATGTTACATGATGCTGACTGACACTGGCTGTAAGTGTACCATTTTAACGTCTACTGAGTCTACTGCCAAAACCTGTCGCTGTTCAGTTAAAGTTAAATGATCAAATATTGTTTAATTTTGTGTCAACTTTCAGAGGGAAGATGTATGACTCCTTTCTGGCCAAATTTCACAGCTAAGAAAGTCTATTGTCTTTGTGTAAACCGAGTTTTGAACAGAGAAAAAAGTTAGGCTACCATTAGGCGATCTTTGCCAGTTCTCCCATAACGTTCAATGCACCAAATCAGGGCGATTTTAGTGAAATAACGTTCCTGTGACAGGCTATCAAATATTGAATAATGGGATAACGTTTCACGAGAATACAAGTATAAGTCGCATTTATTTAGAAATGTATTTCACAAAATCCAAAACCAAAAACAGGCAGACTATGTAACTGGACTATCGAGGCCAAAAAGATTAATGTTAATGAAGACAGGGAGTGAAGGCAGCCAAGAGGAGGGCCGGAAGGTAATTGTAAAGCAATTTAGGGTACAAAAGATTCACTGAACAGAAATGCTGATGTGATACACCAAAATTTAGCTAAAATGTGGAGAATATAATGCAATCAATCATTTTGGGTGATGTGGAGTCACAAGCTGACAGCAGTGCATATTTTCGGGAGGCTACCTCCCAGAGAGCGAGAAAAAAACAGATGCGCATTTAAAACAGGGCCTAAATTTCAGCGCGGGTATTGCGCATACGTTATTAAGTATTGCACATAATAATAAAAGTCCCACAACTCTAGCCATCATAATGCGAGAAATTCCCGCACACATTTTACAGCGCTGTCTGATAACGTTAACATATTTAGGCCGGGAAAGCATTGCCGCATTTCTACCATTAAAGCCGGGAGCGCTGTTGCGTAATTCTACCATTGAGGCCGGGAAAGCGTATATGTCAATTTCCGCGTATAAGGTTTTTTTTTGCACCAATTATCGGCCTCTGGGCCAATGAAATGCATCAGAATAGACACGAGGGAGTGTCGTCATGTTCCTCGTGACATTGTTTTGAAATTTCTTCGAGCAAGCGTGGAGGACTTTGATAGCGAGGAGATTTCGGAAGGTATGATTTTGAGGAGATTCTCGGCTTCGATAACATTATTGCTGATGACTTTGAACGTGCTCTCCCCTCCCTAATGTTGCCTGCTTTTGACATAGCCCTGGTAGGCTACAACACTTGTACCCTACTGATTCTGTTTGTCTAATTGATGGATTTAACCCCGATTCGGATTAGGCTACACCTGCTTTTAAAAGGCGGAACATAACTGCAAAATGTGCGCTGTATTCCCGACAAACACGGGACGTCCCCTGGACCTTATGCCGACAATCACAACGTCCCCGATTGGTCCCGAACGTCATGTTCTCTAGCGCAGCGGTCCCCAACCACCGGGCCGCAGGACATTCCTAACCGGGCCGTAGACTACGACATGAGTTTAAAAAAAAATGCATGCAAACTAAACTAAATTTAATTCGCAATAATGTCACGTTTTTACATGGCATAGGCCTATATGCAGTTGTTTGATTGCACGCATGTTTGCATTTTGCAAGGTCTATTTTCTTACGTCTGTCTGTCCCGCCTTCAACACTTTTACATATTGCCTTCAGCGCTGCGCAGCCTCAGGTCAGCTCACTTCACTTGATCAGTTCTTGGCGAACAAAAACAGCAACAAAAAACAAGCATCTTTAGCAGGTCACTGGCCAGAGTGTTTGAGTTGCGAGAGCCGCTGAAGATATTTCGTACAGAAAAAAAGTCACCATTAGCTGCGCATTTTAGTGATGAGGACTAGGTGTCAAAACTCGCTTACCTGTGTGACATATTCGGGTTGCTTAATGACCTCAACCTGTCACTCCAGGAGAGAATGACGACTGTCTTTAAACTGGCAGATAAAGTCGCTGCATTTAAAGCCAAGCTTGATTTGTGGGGACGACGAGTGGACCAGATAAGTTCCAAACAGTATTGGGGGTTTTGGGAGAGACTGAGGCAGGGCCCTTTCTCTCGCAGCTGGTGCGCGATCACCTTGTTGCGCTTTCAAATGAGTTTGAGCGTTACTTCCCATCCTCCAAAGATCCACGGAAAAACCAATGAGTGGGTCAGCAAACCATTTGTCAATATCCCAGTCCTAACTTGTCAGCGCAGGAGGAAGAGCAGTTGATCGAAATTGCAAATGACGGTGGTGTTAAGAGTGTGTATAAGGAAACCTCTCTGGCGGGTTTTTGGATCAAAACCAAAGCAGAATATCCCGAGATAGCCGTAAAAGCGCTGAAAACGTTTCCCACCACGTATCTATGCGAGGCCGGGTTTTCGGCAATGACTGCAACTAAGACCAAATTACGCAATCGACTGGACATTTCAAACACACTGAGGGTGTCACTGTCTTCCATCACCCCCAGATGGAAGCTTCTTAATTGTTGTAGGGAAACAAGCAGGGCTCCCACTGATTATATTCGTAATGCACGTTTAGTTCCCATGTTTTGTTCCCATATTTTGTTAAGCATGTTCACACTTATAGATGTAGCTTCAAGTTGTTCAATATTCATAGTTCATATTATTCAATTTTTACTTCTTCAAGTTCACGTTTTTCACAAGAGATCGTTACCTTCACTGTTCATACATAACTAAAGCTAGTTCTTTTCAAGTAATGCATGCACAACACATATGGAACATGGAACCCCCGAACCCCCGCCGGTCCGTGAAAAAAAAATAGGAATCAAACCGGTCCATGGTACATAAAAGGTTGGGGACCCCTGCTCTAGCGGACGTTCTGGTGACCTTATTGACGTCTGGAGCAAGTTATCGTTTGGTTATTGCGTGACGTCTGGTGCAGGACTTTCTGGGGACGTCACCGTCAGGTCCCTCGGATGACATTTGCATTTGGTAATTTCAAATACCTCCTAAGGACCCGACAATAACGTTATACCGGGGACATGGGGGGGACGTTTGTTTATTCACACATGGCAGCGGAGTTGAGAGCGCTCTGGCTAACGCCTGCAGGACGGAGACATCACATCCATGCACAACTTCACGTTACACGTCTGGGGATGACTAAAGTAAAGTATCTATCTATCTAGTCTCTAGCAGTAGCTGCATTAGCCTACCGTAGTCTAAGGCAACATATCATACAGTTTATGAAGTTGTGCGTCTATGAGCAAAGTAGAACCATGTCTAGGCTACTTTGCTCATAGACGCACAACTTCATAAACTGGGAAAAGGGTTGTTAACGTTAAACTCAAAATGTATGCATATGCAGACATGCTGAATTATGTAGCACATACATTTTGAGTTTAACGTTAACGTATGTTCATGTAATTCATGTTAGCTGATGTGATGCTTGGTGCAACGTTAGCAAAGTCGCTGTTCTTAGCTTTTAGCCTACAATGCACATTTCTTCAGATAACTGTCATTACGTGATGCATGTAACATGCTCTAAATAGGCAGTGGTTTATTTAACGTGTAGTCACGTACTTATTATCTGTTTTATTTCCAGAAACACACACACGGCCGAATTGGGACTGAACCGACTTTTGGAGCTGAATACGATGCAATAAAACTAGAGAAATGTTAAAAACAGACCACGTAACATTTGTTTAGGGTTGTCTAGCAACAGAAGTGACTACTTAATTTGTAAAGCAAAACGATCTAGCTCTACATTGCAGAAGAATTAAGGATACTGCTTCTTCATGACTTGTTTAAATGTCATTGTAATTTATTTGACGCATGCTCGCGTTTAAAAGTGTCACGCATAGCTGTCCCCGATGTTACAGCAGCTCCTTGTGGAAACAGCAAAGAGTGCACATATCCGATGAGATTTCTGACGAGGAGCAAGCTCTCTGCCTCACCGGAGCCTTACTGTTTATTAATAAAACAATGATATAGAATAAAAACATCTGGAATCTATTTATTTCATCTTAAAGTTGGCTACAAAGAGCATTCATAGCCTAGAGAAAACGATACATTTTTCTTTATCTGCAAGATAGACTTACATTTATAGGCTGTCCCTGTTTGATCACAGGTCCAAGAAAACGAGTGGATATAACGTCAATGCATTCTAGTTATGTGTCATGTACTTTATTTAATGTTGAGTTTTGCTTCCCAGCATGCATTGCGTATTTTTAGTATTTTTGGCTATTAGGCCTATTAGTTTTTAATATTTTGAAACAATATGGTTTGAACAATTTATCTTAGGCTAGCCTAGGCCTACTCTGATGATGTTTTGAACAATATGCTACGGGATATGCCCATTAAAACGTCGTATTAGTTTATTAAGAATATGACACCGTAGATGTGAAAGCAGCACATCCTAGCCCGGTATAAATGTCCATGTCTACTCATCGTTAGTGTAATGCATTCGGAGGACGTGATTTCATACATGCGTGAAAATATGAGGTGAGTGAAGTTGATTGTGTAGTTGTAGATCAAGTCATTAATGCGTGTTCATGTTCCGTCTACCTCTCTCCTAGCAACGCTGAGATTTACAGGATGCAATACCATACCAAATCGTGCTTCATGTTTTTTTTTTTTTTAACCATCGCAGAAATATAAACGTTGCGCGCATAACGTCGCAGTGACCATTATAGGACGTCCTCTCAAAGTCTCGTGGACGTCTTTTAGACCTCCCAAACAGAGGTCCGCGGGACGTAAGGGGAACCCTACACAATGTCGAGGAGGTGACGTTCGCCAGGGGACCTTTAAGGGACGTCGGCAGGACTTTATTTTGTTTACTGGGTTATGTAGCCACTCTGCGTCTTTTTATGTGCACGTTCACATTAAATCCATTTCACTAACGTTATCAAGAGAATACCGTAAAGTTTTATTTTGAGCACTTTCTAGGTCTCACTCATTGAATCAAAATAACAGAAATAGCAAACTCCAAGTTGGTAGGGTAAGTTAAGATATAAGCACATAGCCCGTTAAACATGACCAAGGAAAAAGTCAATGGGACAACACACAATGCCACGGTAACCTACCTAGGCTATGGAATTTAGTTTGTTTAGGCCTACTTTTGGGTTTAATGCCAATTCCAAAATAAGCTACACAACCTATTGGCAAACTTCTACATCTTGAGAGAGTTCCTTCTAGGTAACTATTCTGTTAGGTCGCGCGTCATGTCTTATCATTAGTGCTCACCAAAATCATAGAAATTAACATCGCAAGATCTCTTTTATGATCCCAAAAATATTTTCTTTGGCTTGTTAGTTTTTCAAATATTTATTTTATCTAATGACAGAGAAAAGGATAATGAATTAATTTAGATAATAGATAATTAGATATTTAGATAAATAATTACACTACTTTCACGTTTTTCTTAAAGTGACAGGCACTCAAATAGACCTACATATCACCACTGTAATGTCATTAAAGACAAGTGCAATAGTTCAAAATCAATCATGTATTCAAATTACTGAATATTTTTAGCTATCATAAAATACTATAAACATTAACAAAATATATAAAGTTTATTAATTCAAAATATGAAATAGAAACATGACCAGCCATCATTTTGTGTGTGTATGGTAGCCTGGGTTTTCCCATGCTGCCTTGCGCGCGCGATTTAATTCGCGCTGCAAGGCAGCCTGGACACCATGGAGCAAATTTTCGCCTGAGATAGGGGACCAATCACAGAGCGGGGAGGGTGCAGCAAGACGATGATGACACACCGAAGCCGTTATGAGCTACGTACAGACGCATTTGATAGACATTCGTAGCGCCCAATAAACGGCTCTGGGCATTCGTAAACCACGTTTCAAATACGAGAAAATGAATGCCTGGTTCCCAGACCCCGTCTCATTTGAGATGAGGGTATGACGTTAGCCAGGCTATGTGTATGGAGGGTTGAGCAGAGACTAGGATCACCACTGCCGTGAATGATCACACAGTATTCATTACAGTGCATGAAAATGCACTGTACTGTTCTTCCTTGGCAACTTCTTATTATTATTATTAGCATAGTTAGCATGTTAACATTGTTAGCATAGTTAGCATTTTTAGCATAACTGCTAGCAAACATTAGAGCCATTCCAATACTACCTATACACAGCCATTAAACTTTTTGAATATTAACATTCATTAAACTTTCAGTCTGTCAACAACTTTTAAACTATTTACATTCAACTTTTAAAGTCTACTCTTAAACTATCATTACACTATCTATCTATTAAACTAACTGTCTATCAACAACTTTTAAACTATCTACATTCAACTTTTAAACGGTCTACTTGTAAACTATCATTAAACTATCTATCTATTAAACTAGCTGTCTATCAACAACTTTTAAACTATACATTCAACTTTTAAACGGTGTACTTTTAAACTACCATTAAACCATCTATCTATTAAACTAGCTGTCTATCAACAGCTTTTAAACTATCTACATTCAACGGTCTACTTTTAAACTATCAACTTTTATTAAGCTTTGCAACCACCATGTCTATCCTAGCATCACCGTAGTAACCATCTCTGTATTATCTATTGTAACTATACATGATATTTTACATCACACCTTTTGCATTTTCATGCACGGGTAATTCCTTGGAATTGCATTTCTAGTTATTACTGATAGCGTCAAGGTGGTGGTGGCCCCAATTTGCCTATGTTTTTGTAATATAATAAACACAGTTACACTTTTTGAAACTATTTCAGCTTGTGTAGGCCTATCAGTAATTTCTGAACATACCAATAATACATATAACCAGGCAGTAGATGTCAACCAGAATGACAAGCTGTGGAAAATTCACTGGTTTCTGATAAAATAGTGCTGTTCCTGCACTGACAGATTACATGTTTTATTTTTGTGAAGGTGTAACTAAATAAACCCAATTTCCTAGCAAAGCCACAGGTGTAAGCTCTCAAATACTTTTAAAATGTTGTTCCTATCTGCTACAGAGGCTGAGAAATCAATCATTCAGTAGGCGTTGACACAATTTCTGAATTTCCAGAAAAACTTCAGGCTTTAGGGTTTTTTTTATAAAAATCAACCTTAGGTTTTACAGGCATTTTTTCCAGGCGTTTTAGGCCTAAATGGGTTAATCTAATAATGGAGCGGCCTGAATGCGGGACTATTGACTGGACGGACCAACTCTGACTTCAATTGAACGTAGAGACACACGCGCGCGCAGGACCACTTTGCGGGTGCCTCTCTCTCTCTCCCAGCAGGATTTGTCACAGCTAAAGTCAAATTATAGCCTAGGTGCTTTTACATCAACCGCTATCGACAGGAAAGGAAAACAAAAGTTTAGCGATCAGGAACCATCAGGAATTTTGCAAACACAGAAGCATAATAGCCTATAACGCGAGAGAACATGGATGTGTTCTCCATTTGAGGAACGTTATGATCAATTGCGGACGTGAACATACAGCTACAGACGCGGAGCGCATGGTAGGCCTACTTTCACTTTCTAGTGTGCGCATTCATTACATGAAAGATAATTAGTAGCAAAACAGCGATACAATATTACATATGGCAGTGAGTTTTCAAATGTTTTCATACATGTCTAGATAACGGGTGAGGAATGTTTAGGAGACAGACTATAATAAATTCTGGGGTCTTTTATTTAGGCTGTGCAAAGCACAGCACCTTTATTTGGGGCAGGCTTGTATTTGAGGCTACCCTGGAAATCCAGAGTTCTCGCGAGAGCACAATGGAATTGTCTCTGATTTTCCAGGTTAATTTGAGGCAGCTAGGCCTTTATTTCTTACGTGGTGCGTTTTATTGTGAGACATAGCCTAAGGCCTACTTCGCTTGGAGCAGCATACCGGTAGGCTATCAAAAGCAGAAGATGTTCGATTTGGGATTTAATTTACGTTTGCTAAATATGGGGACTAATGACCTGAAATCTGTGGGGCATTTGATGGTTCATTATTAAGTTTCATGTAGTTGAAAGAGTGTCGGGATTTTCGGGGCTTATTGCGAGATTAAGGCCGCTTTCATTCATTCACGTGCTGACGTGCTGAGCTGTAATGGAAACCTTATTCCGAGTTCGAGTGTTAGCTTTTTTCCGAATCATCTTCTCCATCACACACACTTACACACACACCAGACTTACCTATTCACAGATGCACCTCTGCCTGGTAGAGCATGGATTTGTGTGCTTATGTGTGTGTGTGTGTGTGTGTGCTTATGTGTGTGTGTGTGTGTGTGCTTATGTGTGTGTGTGTTTGTGTTAGGGTTGTGCAATTAATCCTATTTCAATTTCAATTTTGGCTCCAAACAATCACAAAAATAGTATAATCGAGAAAAACAATTATTTTGCCACATTCCGTGAAGAAATAGGGTTTTTGAAAATACATACAATTTCAACTCCTACAGAGGCCTGATTAACACGTTTCTTTAAGCCCCGCACTCGACACGCCCCTCCCCTCTGTTCACAGGCCACTCAATCAGATTTGGTATCTGTGTATGTGTGTGTGCTGCTGCAGTCGATAGCATCATGAACCACGCCGAAATTGTAACTAGCGCATTCTCTGCTAAGTTTGCTATTATCACTGTCAATCGAGGCGACCAAATTACTCAAAGAAGCGTTTATTGGTGCACGAAGATCACATTACATTCAAACTTGCATTG
The DNA here is from genome assembly GCF_046254945.1 of Alosa pseudoharengus. Classification (NCBI taxonomy): domain Eukaryota; kingdom Metazoa; phylum Chordata; class Actinopteri; order Clupeiformes; family Clupeidae; genus Alosa; species Alosa pseudoharengus. The sequence continues at coordinate 43,203,672 of NW_027468837.1, forward strand.
TTGTTAACACATCTCTGTGTATTTCTTATATGTTGAAAATGTGTGTGTAATATATGTGTGTGTGCTTATGTGTGTGTGTGTAATATGTGCGTGTGTGTGTGTGTAATATGTGCGTGTGTGTGTAATGTGTGTGTGTGTGTGTGTGTGTAATATGTGCGTGTGTGTGCTCATGTGTGTGTGTGTGTAATGTGTGTGTGTGTAACATGTGCGTGTGTGTGTGTAATATGTGCGTGTGCGTGTATGTGTGTGTGTAATGTATGTGTGTGTAACATGTGCATGTGTAATATGTGTGTGTGTGTGCTCTTGTGTGTGTGTGTCCCGGTAGGGTGCGGTGCTGGCCTTTCTCTGCCCTGAGGACCCATGCCAACCTCCCTGCCGCCCCCAGCTCTCCCAGAATGTGAATGAACTCCAGTGAATGATGTGAACCCACACACACACACACACACAGGGCTGAGGCCGGGTGAGGGGGCGACACTGACGACAACTTCAGAACACACACACACACACTGACAAACAGCGAGGATAGCAGCAGCAGCAGGGACGAGGAAGCCCTCCTACAGGGATGCTTGAAAAGATGAACCCCAAACAAAACCACATGCTGGGGGGGGGGGGGGGGGGCAGATGAGAGTCCATCTCCTGGCCAGACAAACACCGCCTACACCACTAACACACAAGAGGGCAAATCAGCATTTCAAAACAGCACTTAAAGGCATCAAAGACACCCACATATGCACAATGAGCAATGAGAGAAGCACTCAACACACACACACATACACACACACATGCACACACACATGCACACACACACACACACATACACACACACACACACAAACACACACATACACACACACACACACACATACACACACATGAACACACACACACACATGCACACACACATGCACACACACACATGCACATTCACATGTACACACACATACACACACACACACATGCACACACACACACACACATGCACATTCACATGTACACACACATGCACACACACATACACACCATGCACACACACATGCACACACACACACACACATGCACATTCACATGTACACACACATACACACACACACACATGCACACACACACACACACATGCACACACACATGCACATTCACATGTACACACACATGCACACACACATACACACCATGCACACACACATGCACACACACACACATGCACAATTGAGAAGCAGCCTGACAGTGACAAGAGGTCTTACTGGAGGACAAACAACAAACAAACAGAGAAGCAGAGTGTGTGTCAAAAGCAGGGAGTGTGTGTGTCACTAGAATATCTCTAGGATTTAGGAAGTCTGTTGCTAGCATGTCTGTTAGAGAGTGTGTGTGACACTGGTATGTCTCTTCAGGAGTTGAGAAGTTGACGTGTGAGGTGCACTTGCTGGACATAGGCGCAGTGTTGACGTGTGAGGTTCACTTGCTGGACATAGGATTAGGGTTAGGACGTGTGAGGTTCACTAGGCGCAGTGTGTGGATGAGGACTGGAGGTTCTGCATGGAGGGTTGTTAGGTGCACATAGATAGGGATGTCAGCAGTGGTGGCTAATGCTAACAGGGTTGCACATAGATAGGGAGGAATGGCTAACATCTGCAGGGGTGGCTAATGCTAACAGGGTTGCACATAGATAGGGAGGAATCGCTAACATCTGCAGGGGTGGCTAATGCTAACAGGGTTGCACATAGATATTAAGGAATTGCTAACATCAGCAGACATGGCTACTGCTAACATGGTTCCACATAGATATTAAGGAATGGCTAATGTCAGCAGGGGTGGCTAATGCTAACAGGGTTGCACATAGATATTAAGGAATGGCTAATGTCAGCAGGGGTGGCTAATACTAACAGGCTTGCACATAGATAGGGAGGCATGGCTAATGTCAGCAGGGGCAGGGCTCCAGAGTGCGACCAATTTGGTCGCATATGCGACCTAATTTTTCAAAAGTGCGACTAAGAAAAATCGGAGGTTGCACCGGTGCGACCAGCTATTCGAGAGAGGAAAAAGTGTCCGCATTGAAACTCTACCTTTGGTTCAATAACAGACACATATTTGGCCAATATCGTGGTTTAAACAAATCACAGATAGTGAAGGGCGGGACCTCCCCTCTGATTGGCCGTGGCCCAGTGCCTGTGTGTAAATGCGTGTGCTGCAGAGAGAGAGAGAGAGAGAGAGGTCAGAGACCCGTCAGATAAACAGAGTGGATGTAGTTGCATTACAGTGTGGTCACATAGGCCGAGATAAATGTCCCCTCTCCCCACTGCCTTTCGGCGGCTGGCAGCAGCAAACCGATCAGACGAGCCCGAGATGATGATCAAGTTTATCGTTGCCTACCATAGGCCTAGTGAAACTTCCCTTCACCAAGTTCAGTCCGAAATAATTATTCACCAGAAAAATAGTTTGAACGTAAACCAAGCCAAATTTATAGGAGTCATTGCAGATGAAAAGACGTCTTAAAATTGCGAACAATGCATACAAGGCCTTCCCGAACGACAGAGATACAGATATCGCCGAAAAGGAGTGCGTCATTGACCGCAGTTACATCCAGGGAGTAACCCGGTTTTCAACAGCAATATTCGTTTTGCGCGCGAGTTGTGTAAACTCATTCTGATGGCATCAATCAATTTAATCGCTGCTACATTTAAAGCCCGAATATTCCCTGCATAACTGTGGTCATTGTGTACGGTTAATTGAATGAACACATTTAGATCGAGCATGGCAAGTCATTGCAATAGCCTATAATAATAGGCCTACCATTTCGTTACTGCATTAACCATAGTGATGTTCTTATTGAAAATTTAAAAATACTAAAATTAAAAAGTTAATTGCATTGTAGGGCTGTCAAATGATTATTGCAATCATCATTGCAAAATCACATAAAAATCCCCCAGGCTACTTAGAACATCTCTTTAAAATGTGCTCAAATACATTTCTATGGAAGATGCTAGCATGGCGAGCTGGTTTAGCCAAGGCCTAAAGATCATGAAGGATAGTATGTAAGACATTGAGCCATGAGATGTGCAGTTTGAAACCCGTAAAAAGACGTGCACTGTTAATTTACTCACTGTTATTTTTATTTAATTCATCTTGAGATGTTTTAAGTTTACATTTCAGCTCAGTGAAGCACTTAAAGCACCGACACTTCATTAAGTTACTTTTCTTGTAGAATTGTAAATCATAAGTCATAGGACAACCTGCAGTATATAGGACAATAATTAAGGAAAAAAAGTGAACCTGCTGCGGTGTTAAATGCGTTGTGGTTGAAAATTTGGGTGCACCTAACTTTTGTTAGGCGCACCAGTGCAAAAAGTTAGTCTGGAGCCCTGAGGGGTGGCTAATGCTAACAGGGTTGCACATAGATAGGGAGGAATGGCTAATGTCAGCAGGGGTGGCTAATGCTAACATGGTTACACATGGATAGGGAGGAATCGCTAACATCAGTAGGGGTGGCTAATGTTAACAGGGTTGCACATAGATAGGGAGGAATGGCTAATGTCAGCAGGGGTGGCTAATGCTAACAGGCTTGCAAATAGATAGGGAGGAATGGCTAACGCTAACAGGGGTGCACATAGATAAGGAGGAATGGCTAATTCCAGCAGGGGTGGCTCTCCAAGACGTTAAGAGCAGACTGCCTACTCCAGAGTTCCCAGAGGGAGACCAGGCCTGCACTAACACACAGGGCCCATTGTGTGTGGAGACAGGGGAGCGGTTTAGCATTTCCCCTGCACTGAAGAAAGACTAGAGCAGAGAGATACAGGATAGGCTCTCTAAGGAACAGTCTACTATAGGAACAGTCTCTGAGATACAATAGGAACAGTCTCTCACATACATTAGGAACAGTCTCACGCACAGCTAAAATAGGAACAGTCTCTCAATGTTTCCCACAGAATTGGTTTCAATTTGTGGCGGTAGTTGACTTGGACAACGGGGGGGGGGGCTGTCACATTAAGACGTTCGTGAGGGAACCCTTGCAAATTGCAATTGTAACACAGTTTAAAGGCTGCTGATGTGTGGATGCAATTCATAACGTTTTCTACATAGTTAAAATAAAGGTTCGTACTTCTCTTTGGGACAAGCACTTTTGAATTTTAGAAAACACTTTTTCCATTTACATCGGGATTTTGCAAACATTCAGTGTCAGAGTCAATAAAATGAGCCCTTCAACGAAATTGACAAGCAGCTGTAAGTAGGCTAAGCATGCTAAATTAGACATCCAAACAGTATTCTAACGTTAGCTTTGAGATACTGCTTGATTGCACTAACTTAACTTAGTAGGCTACATTGAAGAGACTATGTTGTGATAAGATCTTAGCAGAGTTAACTTCAATGCAGCAGTTTTGAACAAATTTGCGCAGCATGGTCACGATGCTAAGCGGATTTAATAGCAATTTAGCCAGACGTCTTCTATGCAATGCTTCTACGTGGCAACAACAATCCTTCAACAATCGTGAATATTTTGTTAAATGCACATGCAGAGGAGGGGCAGCGGGCTACGAGAGAGAGCGGGGCGGGGCAAGGAAAGGCTGCGTGCGTAAAAAGCGCAGCTCAATGGCAATGCAAGGATTTGATCTTATATTTAATTTAAATTAAATTAAATTAAACATAGAATATTTATGTGTGGCGGCCGATTTTTATTGTGTGGCGCCCCGCCGCAGATTAGTCAATGTATGGGAATCACTGGTCTCTCACATACAGCTACAGTAGAAACAGGCTAGATAGATATATAGATATATATAGATAGATAGATAGATAGATACTTCCCTGCTGAAAAAACAGCTTGTTTGACCACCCTATAATGGTTGACCTGCTAGACCAGCAAATCTCTTGCAAAAACATACCTTCAGCTGGTTTGCCCAGCTTACAGTGTTTCCCATACATTGACTTATTTGTGGCGGCCCACCACAATATCAACATTGACCACCACACAATGATTTTCCAGGTTGTACTAAATTGTGCTTAAATCTGGTTAGCATCATAACCACGCTGCGCTAATTTGTTAAAAACTGTTGCATTCAAGTTAATTCTGCAAACCTACCACCACAAATAGAATTCAATTCTGTGGGAAACACTGGCTTATGATGGTAATTCAGCTGGTTTTGCTTGTCGTACCACCTCAAGCTGGTCATTTTAGCTGGTGTTGCTGGTCTATAGTGCTGGTTTAACTGGCCATGCCAGCTTATGTTGATCATTCTACAGTAGCAAACCAGCATGACCAGCTTGACAGGCTGGTCACCAGCATGACCATCTTGCACCAGCTGTATCCCACAAGACAGGCTGGTCACACCAGCATGACCAGCTTCCTCAGATGGTCACGCCAGCATATCCAGCTGGTGGCCCAACCAGCTACACCAGCAAAGATCAGCAAGAGCTGGAAGAAAACCAGCAAAGACCAGCTAAAACCAGATACCAGCATAAGCTGGTTTCTAGCTGTTTTTTTCAGCAGGGTTTATTGATCCCCAAGGGGGGCTACACACTACATACATTCCTGGTGCGGGACAAGAACCAAGATGTGTGTGTGTGTGCATGCATTCATGCGAGTGTGTGTGTGTGTGTGTGTGTGTAGTGGCTCACATCTCTGTGGCTCTTCTGTGGGGTGTTAATCTGATGTGACATCACAGCCCTCTGACACGGCACTGAGAATGTATTAATCCAGAACACACACACACACTCCCTCTCTCTCTCACACACTCCCACTCCCAGGGTCAGGTTGGGTTAGAGGTTGGGTCAGGTTAGGGGTTGGGTCAAGTTAGGGGTTGGGTTAGAGTTGGGTCAGGTTAGGGGTTGGGTTAGATGTTTGGGTCAGGTTAGGGGTTGGGTTAGAGTTGGGTCAGGTAAGGGTCAGTGCTAGCATTAGCAGCATGGAGGCTCTCTGTGGGCAGCAGCTCAGCATGTGCATCTAAATGCAGCTTTTCTCTGCTCCCATTTCAATCAGTAGTAATGAGGTTGAAGGCCTCTCTCTCTCTCAAACACACACACACAAAACATACACACACTCTTTCTCAAACACACACACACACACTCTCACACACACTCTCTCTCTCACACACACACACACACATACCCATACAAACTCCACTCTCTCTCTCTCACACACACTCTCTCTCTCACACACTTACTCTCTTACACACTCTCTCTTTCCTCTGCAGAGTTGCTAATCTGGATAAAGCCCTGAGCCCCTGAGTGTCATCTGAGAACAGGCTCACACACACACTCACACACACACACACACACACACAGGCTTAGAGCATGCACAGAGGCCTGCAGCCTGCCGCTCACGAGGAGGACAGAGCCATCCCACAAGCCTCTACTCACATCTCAGGAGGACAGAGCTATCCCACAAGCCTCTACTCACCTCTCAGGAGGACAGAGCTATCCCACAAGCCTCTACTCACATCTCAGGAGGACAGAGCTATCCCACAAGCCTCTACTCACCTCTCAGGAGGACAGAGCTATCCCACAAGCCTCTACTCACATCTCAGGAGGACAGAGCCATCCCACAAGCCTCTACCAAAGATTGTTTATGGCGGAGCAAGATAATTCGTCGTAGTTCATGTCTCTGGGCGCAAAATGGGGATTGAGCCCTCTCTGTATGAGGCGTGTCGTTGACGTATTGCTGAGCGTACATAGCAACCAGCGTACATAGCAACCAGCCAACAGCAGCAGCATAAATACTAGGCACACACCTGATATAAGGTTGATTTTCTCCAGACTGGAATGCTCAAAAATGCTAAAAATGTACATGAAGTGTTCAGAAGGGTTTGAGGATCATGAAAACATGCCCAAAATTCACATTCTTAACTCTATAGAACCAAGATCTTAGTATATGTGGTGAAATTCTGAGCTATGGCCATAGACTTAATTCGAGCAGTCGCTGCCTCTGCTCTGCATAAAGGGGGATTTTGACCCCCCTTGTGCAATCTGGGTTCCCGGTAGTGGCTAGGCTTGGGTATCGAATATCGAGTATTGGTTGGAACCGGGACTATCTTTGCGATTTTCGCGGAATCGTTCAAAAGTTTAAATTTCGATTCCTAATTTCGATTCCCAGTCCGCTGACCTGAAGAAGAAACGGCTGAACACCAACGAAGAAGCGCATAGTTCATAGAATTAAAATTCATGGAGAAGGTCAGACTATTTCATTCAGAAAGCAGGGTTCCCGCGGATCCTTAAATAGTCTTAAATACAACTGAATTTTCGAAAGAGAGGTATTAAATGTGCGTATGGGACCGCCAGCGAGTGCAAGAGAGCGAGTGATGTCTCAATCCAGTTTTGTGTATTTAAAACGCAATTGTATAAGTGACTAGGCTATTAGGCTACGGGAGGAAGTGTAGTGGTTGCAGAGTGAAGATGTTTTTCATGGGTGTGGTTAAAGGAGTGAAAACAGTAATAATACAGTAGGCCTATGTACAAAATAATATGCCTGACGTTTTCGTGGTGTAGCTGAGGCCAGAGAGATATACAGGACGTGGAATAAGGAAGCCTACGGTAGAATGAGCAAGAGAAAGACAGAGCGATAGGTTGGCCATACGTTCGAATTTAGGCCGGACATGGATTCTAAAAGCCCTGTCCGGCGTCCGGCGCAGCCTCAAGCCGGACGCTCATTTGTTCTCCTTTTTGGAGTTGCGCTTGGCATCTAAAATCGTTGCTCGGACGCAGTATCGTTTCACAAACTATGGACGCGAAGACTGCTGGTCAAATTATGTGCAGTGCTTCGCACTTAGGAGGAAATACTGTATATGTTAAGTTCATCTGTTTGCATCTTTCCAGCGTGTGTTGCTGGCCTAGCCTAGGGAAGAAAATATCTGTCTAAGTTATAATACCCTACCTGTAATATCTGCCAGCAGCTTGCTTGCCAGCGTTTCCCAGTAGGCTAGGCCTACTTCGCAAAAGTTGTGAACTATAACCGCATATTTTTTGAATGTCGGCGACTGGCTACATAAAAACGTGTGTTCATAATACGTGCGTGCTTGAGATGAAACCAGCGGTTTTCAGCAGGATCATGCGAGGAGGACCTGTCTCTTAATTAATTTAAAACAAGTCAATGGTTTTACAATGTTTCAGTCAAGCTTTGGTTGGTTTAGATACAACTGGAATGCAAAATGTAAAGTAGTGGATTAACTTTAATTTGCTGTGCTGCATATTGGACAATAGATGCACATAGTAAATTATATAAAGTAGGCTTATTAAAATATGTAAATAGCTTAGTCTAACTTTGAAAAAAATATTGAAGGGAATCCAGTCCAGTGCACATGTCTTTGCCAAGTAGCCTAGGCTACTACAGACACAGGTGAAGAACAGTCAGCCTCAGCAGTAAGCAAAACCAAATATGTACAGCCAGCTTCAAAAGCAAGCAGCCCAGACCCTAAAATTGGGCATTTATAGCTTTGAAGGTAATTCACGCACAATTATTTTTCTTTCGCCAAAATATATTTGGTAACTTCTGTAGACATCCAAAATGGGGTGGGGGTTAAAATTAGTAGGAAAAAAAACCTATTGCATAAACAGTCATATATATCTTTTTGCCGTGGTATAGTCTTAAGTTTCATTTAGATGTCTTGAAAAGGTCTTAAAAGTCTTTAAATTTGCACTTGGAAAATGTGCAGATACCCTGAGAAAGACCGTTGGTTATCTAGCTCATTTAAAATATCCTAAACTTTTTTTGACCCAGCCTCTTAAAAAAATTGGAAATGAGAATTGCTAGGAACCGGAATCGAAATAAGAAATCGGAATTGGAATCGTTCAAATTGAAACGATACCCAACCCTAGTAGTGGCTCCTGAAGTATCTTTCTCCACCATATACAATCTTTGCCTCTACTCACATCTCAGGAGGACAGAGCTATCCCACAAGCCTCTACTCACATCTCAGGAGGACAGAGCCATCCCACAATGGATGAGACCACCACACCTGTCTCCTAACAAGTGAAGAACCTTGGAGTTATCCTGACAGTACCCTCTCATAAGAACCTTGGAGTTTTTCTGGACAGTCCCCTCTCATTTCCCCACCCTATCAATAATGCCTACAGCTACACTGGCTCCCAACGGATCAACTTTAACGGATCAACTTTAAAATCCTGTCGATGACATTCAAAGCCCTCCATAACCTTCGCCCCCTATATATCACAGAACTCCTAAAGCAGACCTATACAACCTCTGGTTCACTGCGATCATCTACAGCCGGATTACTGAGTCTACCTAACGCCAGGCTCACCACAATCAGGGTTTCCGTTGTCCGGTAATTACCGGACATTGGCCGGGAAAAAAATGAAATGTCAAAATTAAATCTCTCCGGTCAAATTGTCCGATTGAAATTGGCTAATAATCCCGTCCCCTAACGCAATCTGAATTTGAGAATAAGCCTTAATATGTAGGCCTAAGCCTATATTATACGTCCTCTGGCTATGTTTTTAAATGAACAGGCTCTACCGTTTGAAAGTTATTAAACAACACGCATAACCTATGCTGCATTTCAAATAGCGCACGCTTAAAACGTCCATGTTAAACAACGAACAAATGAGAGGCGGTTCAAACATGGCCAGGCCCAGGCAGACTAGCCTTAAAAGTTTTTTCAGAGGCCAGACGCGATGGATGATGATAAATTGGTAACGTCTGAAGCCTCAGATGTTCGGTCAACTCCACCACCACCAGATAAAAAGCAGAAGTGTCGGGCGTATATCTGTCGGAATCAGTGACATTGGGGGGTCAGAGTTGCGGGGGGTGCGGCCGCTCCAAGACACTGTCATTATCCGTGTACATTGGACATGCAAAGTGTTCTTTACCCAAAGCATACAGTAGGTTTATGCGTTCTCTGTCTATGATCTGCAGGGTTAGGGCCTCCTCGACGAGGCGATTACTGGTCCGCGGATAATTTCTGGCACAATTAAACGGTATCATTGAACCGCGGCCGAAAGAAAAATAAACTAAACATTTCCCAGAATAGGAAACATTTCTTAATTTATTGTTTTCAAATAAAGAGGCATAGTATTAGGGGGTAGTGGTGTGAGCGCTCATTCTTGTGCACATCTGTGCAAGTTAAACAGTCACCACTGAGATAACGTGGGTAGCAGCAACAAACAACGTAGCCTTTTTAAAACAACGAACGAAGCGGACTCTTGCTGTCCATGAAAAGATACTGGCTAGATCTTGTTAGGCATGTTTAAGTTAGGCTAATGAACATGTTGCATTCTATACAGATTGTGTAATTCTTTAAGTTAGCCTGTCTCCAGTTTTCCTCAGTTTGACTAATTAAGAAGGGATAATAGGATATTTGACCGGCATATCATCAAAATGTCCGGAAAACGAAACCTCTGCCGGTCACTTTGACCGGCACCATTTTTTTCTAGCGGAAACTCTGACCACAATACAATGGGAACAAGGGCTTTCTCCAGTGCCGCACCCAAACTGTGGAACTCACTCCCCTCATACATGCCCTGTAGCCCAATCACAATCTCTGTAGCCCAATCACATGCCCTCTAGCCCAATCACAATCTCTGTAGCCCAATCACAATCTCTGTAGCCCAATCACAATCTTTGTAGCCCAATCACATCTCTGTAGCCCAATTACATCTCTGTAGCCCAATCACATGCCCTGTAGCCCAATCACATGCCTTCTGTAGCCCAATCACAATCTCTGTAGTCCAATCACAATCTCTGCAGCCCAATCTTTCCAGTAGCAGCAACTGGAATCCATGCATTTCCACGGAATTATTTTTGGAATCTGGTCCCTTATCATACCTGTTCATTCGTACTCGTCGCTCGACTTATCGTGACTAAATTCAAGATGGCGGGGAGCGGTATCTTCCTGAAGGTACTGTCTGTATAAATCGTCTTGTAAATAAACTACAAGTGCTTTTTCAAAGTTCTCAATGTCTCGTTTTAAATGTCAAGGCCCTCGGAAGTCTACCAATGAAGTGTAGAGCTACTTTGAGCCCCGTAAATGGTGTAAAACAGTGATTTATTTGCATGACTAGGCCGATGCCCGAGGCACCCCCTTCGAAAAACTGTTGGTAGCATCGGCTAACTAGCGCCAGATTTCTGAGTGCAGGGGACAAGCCGAGATGAGCTACGAGACGTACGTTCACACTCGGTATCATGTTTCAACACATTTTAGGTCAATATCACACAGGAATTCTCCTTTAACTCGGGGTATAAGTTAAGTGATAATACGATAGCAGTTATGTGATATATTTGCTTTCAGCTAAGATCTGTGTGCGTTCTCGGTGTTGGCATGACTTGTGTGTGTGTGTGTGCTGCAAGGAGTGCAGAGGGAGTGTGTGTGTGTGCATGTGTGTGTGTGTGTGTGTGCATGTGTGTGTGCATGTGTGTGTGTGCGTGTGTGTGTGTGCATGTGTGTGTGTTGCAAGGTGTATGTGTTGCAAGGAGTGCAGAGGGAGTGTGTGTGTGTGTGCTGGGCAGGAGTAGTGTGTGTGTGTGCTGGGCAGGAGTAGTGTGTGTGTGTGCATGTGTGTGTGTTGCAAGGTGTATGTGTTGCAAGGAGTGCAGAGGGAGTGTGTGTGTGTGTGCTGGGCAGGAGTAGTGTGTGTGTGTGTACTGCATGTATTGCAGTGTTTCCCCTACAATGTGTTCATCAGCGGCGCAGCGCCGCTCCTGGAATTCAAGCGCCACTGCAAAAAAAGTTGCCTAATTAAAAAAACAAACAAAAAAAAAACACGCAAGTGAACTTCAGGAACAGCTGCCGTTCGTTCAGGTTTGATGTCAACAAATAATAGTAGGCTAACGTTGAAGGCGCAGTCAGGGATTTACAGGAGATCACGCTTGTTTGTGTTTATGTTTAAGTTTATTAGCAGACGCAATTTTGTGCAAAAAAACGTAGCCTACATTATGTTAACCAAGGAACCACATTAAACACGCCAGCAAGATAGCTCGCCCAAGTAGCCTATTTCCAGATAAATTCCACCATTGTTTCAATTTTGTTTGTGATACAGGCAATGCTTTCAAGCCGTGTTGCTAACATACCTAGGCTGTGAAACTAAGGTCTAGCTAGCCTATTGGTGGGTTTAATTGAATTTGAGTAATAGGATACGCAACCATTTACATCTGGAGATAGTTTGTAATTCCCACTCACCAAAATTATAGAAATGATGCAAGACACTTATCTCCTATAATCCAAGATAGAATTTCCTCGAGTTTTTGATCATTTATTTTACCAAATGACATGGAAAACATAATTAATTTCATCCACATATTCTTATGCACCATGCACAACAATGCTACTAAGTTAGCTTAAAACCGTGAGAATCAAGCAAGCCTCTCCCGTCACGGCCTTAAAGTGACAGGCACTCAATTCGACTTGCACCGCACCAATACAGTGTAATGACATGAAAGAGAAGTCTATATAGTTTATACAGTGCTGTGCAAAAGTCACCCATGCTGAAATTGACTGAAGGGAGGAATAAAAAACATGTTTTGCCTTTTGTCTTAATGCCTTAATTTAAAAAAATAATAGGACATCAATTATTTTTAATGTATCATGTATCGTAAATAAATAAATGTTATTATATAAATTAATGTCTTAACTTATGCACGGCACTGTATATTCTAAATAGTAATAGTTTGTACAGTGGCCTACAGTGTACAGTTGTACAGTGGCTAATTACTAATAATGTAAATGAAAAAGGTGAAAGAAAAACATGAATAATCCTGTTCAAGTACTGCAATAATCATGCTTTGTAAATGCTTGTGTTGATGGTTATGTCATAATTTGTAACTGAATCTGTCCATTTCTTTCACAAAATCCACCAGAAGTCACCATTTAAGGAGTATTTTTTTTTTTTATCTGTTTTGTGTGTGCATGTGTGTGTGTGTGTGTGTATGTGTGTGCGTGTGTGTGTGTATGTGTGTGTGTGCATGTGTGTGTGTTGCAAGGTGTATGTGTTGCAAGGAGTGCAGAGGGAGTGTGTGTGTGTGTGTGC